>NC_039262.1:27078598-27191098 GCF_003368295.1 Carassius auratus
TGATGGGTTTTGAGTGAGTCCTGTGTGGAGTGCCCTCTACTGAAGTTCATGGGCACTCCAGCTAATGATTGTGACATTTGTAACCACTATACCTTTTTATACACTTTAACTATACATTAATTGGAGGTCTATTAATTTCTATTTCTTTTGCTCTTGTGTTCCTTCCTCATTTCTGATTTATGCACTCCTTAGCAAAATCAGAAAATTAAAAACAATAAATTAGCAAATGTTATCACATGTTACCATCTTAAAAAAATAACACATAACTAAAATTACACAATAATGGGAACTATGTATCTTTTTTATCATTCATAAGAGTGTGTCAAAATCAGACTTACATGTTTGTGTAGAAGTAGTCATGCAATATGTCTATGACGCAGAATCATAGTTTTCATGAATAAAATAAAATCCTCTTAAGTTAAACTGTTTCTAATGAACTGAATGAAAAAAATATTTAATTATATTAAGCACTTTCTTCACCTTAAAAAGACGGCTGAGAATAAATTATTCCTTAATGTTTAAATTAATTTCTTTGCTTGGACACGTATTTCTGCTTTAGCATGAAACTTTACCCTTTCTGTAAAAAACAAACAGTTTGACATTAAAGTGACAGTTACGGTTTCCTTGACCTACAGATGCAAACAGGATTTATTAAGCCATAGTGAGACCTGATCCAATAATTTACTTACTGAAGTGAACAGTAATACGAGACGTTTGTGGGACAGAGTTGTAAAGTAGGGTTAAACTGCTGAAAAACTCAAAAGTTTTGCTGTCCTTGTGTTCTTTGGATAATGAAAAACTTACTGTACACCTGCAGCTGCTTGGCCACATAATTGTTGCTTGCAGCAATATTTTTAATTTAACTTTTCTTTTTTGGTTGGTAAATGCAAACAACATTAATAAACTTATATATGCTGTTTGCCTAAATAGACAATCATTGTACCGTAACCTTGTGTAGAAATGCCTAGAGGAAAGGGCTACACATATACTAGAACTTTTCATTTGCAGATGCAAAGAAACAAACAAAAATATTAAAATGTGAGGAATTACTGTAATATGCCAACAGCATATCAAACTAATATGTTGTGTGTGTGTGTGTGTGTGTGTGTAGAATATGCCCTAATATAAAAGAATGCAGTATATCAGTTGGGCTTCGGGGGCTTTGAAACACAGCACAAGAGAGAGTCCGAGCCGCAGGGTTTGTACTGTATCTTTGTTCTAACACACTAAATGACCTCACCTTTACCCAGAGATCCCTTCATGAGCCCTTCACTGATCCACCGTGTGTGTGTCTTAGAGCTCAGCGTACCTTCTCGCTTTCGTCCAGAATTGGTCAGAATCATACGGTAGATGTGCCGCTGTTGCGAGTGTGTTTTTTTTTGTGGTGTAGCGCAGCTGTGTTCAAGCTGTTTCATGAGCTCGCAGGAGCGTTTACGTCTGCATGTGTGTAAAAGCATGCTTCAGTCTGCATTCACTTACCTGTTTGTGTAATATGTGTCTACTTAACAGCGGCCACTACAGATTAAAACTCCTTACAGAACTGCGTTAGGACCCGGGGGAGGCTGCCGCTGCACGTGCTATTACTGTTTACTCTATCATACACTGAACACGACAATCTGTACGTGCTTTCACAGATTAAATACAGCGATCAAAAACAATGAATGTAATCATCATTCACACTGAACTTCCCCTTCTCTGCAAGACGTATCAGCATAATTTTTCATATAGGGGCAATGCCTATATTTATATTTAAAGCCATTAACGGCCGATTCCGTTATCAGTCAGATAATATTGTGCATCCCTAACTGAAACTATATATATATAGTGGTGGGCCATTATCCTTGTTAATGTGCTGCGTTAACGTGAGACTCTTATCGGGCGATTAAAAAAAAAAATATCCCCGTTAATCTATTCTCAAAGTTGGGTTGAGAGCTGGGTCTATACTAAGCAAGCTATGATGACTTTCACCTTGATATTTTAGCGCGGATGTATACCTAGTTGAATCTGTAGGGGGCGAGAAGGAGTCTTTAAACCTACTGTGAAATTACCACATCAAACGTGACCTGCTAAAATGGATGCAGCTGAAGCCCCCAGGTTTGCTTCAGGGAAAAAATTTTTTAAGAAGCTGGAATCCTCGACAAGACGCACGCCTGTGCAGTGTGTATGCAGTCCATGTGCGTTACATATGTGGTGCAGAAGCAGCACGGACTCATACTCCTTGTTCTCTCACACAGGACGCGTTTGCAGTCGAAATCCATTAACATGGGTGCGTAAAAAAATACGAAATGCATATGCACTGCAGACGGAGTATGTGTGAAACAGGCGTAAGGTTGTTTACACCTTGTGCAATGTTGAATCAGTTTACAGCTTTCTCAAGCACTTTGTGATGCATTTTGGAAACAGGAGATGAGCCCCTTTTCTAAAGCATCACCTAGCTTGATAAACCCCTTCTAAAAGACTTACTCTATGTCAATTTTATTTGGGTAGCACACATATTCTGAATGCCTTCGGCAGAATTTGAATGAGCCATTTTAATCTAGATTAATACATAGAATGAGAAAAAGTAATAAACTTATGCCAGGATATTATTATTTCTTATTTTAGTTGAACTAAGAGTGCTAAAAAGACTAAAGCTAAATAAACTAAAACTAATAAAATAAGAAATTATAAAGGCATTTAATAATATGACAGAAAACACAGAATTGATAAAATGAAAATGAAAACAGACAATATAGAAATAAAATCTAATCCAAAATATTAACAAATATCCACAATAGTATATTAACGACACTTACATGGGTTCAAATATTAATTATAATTATAAATATAAATAGTAAATATATATAATATGGTGATCAGTGAAAAAAAAAAAGAAAACTCCATATACAATTCAATAAGAAGTTATCCATATTTTTGTATTGCTGTTTATGCTGTTGTTCAGCAATTGTCCCACTTGTGTCTATTTTAAAAAAATAAATAAATAAACATCTAAAAAAACTCCATCAGGTCTCCTGAGATCTAAAAGAGAGACCGATTTACCTCCGGGAAATCCTGTCTTGTTATTTTACTGCATGCAATAAACCTGCGTGTGTGTGTGTGTGTGTGTGTGTGTGTGTGTGTGTGTGTGAGAGAGAGAGAGAGAGAAGAGAGAGATTTTAAGTTTCTATGCTGACATTGTGATAATTTTCTGCTCTTTGTAGATCAGAAAGCTGCTAGTGTGATGTGTGTGTGTGTGTGTGTGTGTTTGTCAGTGTGTGTGCTGCTGTGCTCATGTGTACATGACAGGTAATTATTGTTCGTTAAGCCCTGTTTTGCATGTGCATACCTCATTAACTCTGTGCAAATAGAGAGTCCAGCTCCCATAAATCCTCAATCTTCTAGTGTGTGTGTGTGTGCGCCAGTGCATGTCAGTATAGACTGATTTTCCCAGCAGTCTGTGTGGTGGTGGTAAATAAACAAGCCGAATGAATCGCCTCCCATAATGCTCTAGGATGAGTCCCCTCGTGTCAGAGCTGAGATATATGGGTTACCTGTTATTGCATCAATGCATGTACACGCATAACACACAAACACACAAACACACACACACACACATGCACAATTCTTCACAATTTATTAAACACAATTTCCTGACAATATTCCACCCTCCATCAAACCCTCTCTCTTATCCTTTATATGCACATCACATGCCTCTTTATAAATCAGCTTATTCTCCTCACACACACACACACTGTACTGAGCTACCCAAATGAAGACAAACTGCTTTTTACTGTTTTTATGTAAATATAATTATATTTACTAACCGAAAAACATAAGTAAAATTAACCGTGAAAAATTGTATTTTTAAAAAAAGCATAATACTGTGTGTGTATATATATATATATATATATATATATATACAGTATTGTTCAAAATAATAGCAGTACAATGTGACTAACCAGAATAATCAAGGTTTTTAGTATATTTTTTATTGCTACGTGGCAAACAAGTTACCAGTAGGTTCAGTAGATTGTCAGAAAACAAACAAGACCCAGCATTCATGATATGCACGCTCTTAAGGCTGTGCAATTGGGCAATTAGTTGAAAGGGGTGTGTTCAAAAAAATAGCAGTGTCTACCTTTGACTGTACAAACTCAAAACTATTTTGTACAAACATTTTTTTTTTTTCTGGGATTTAGCAATCCTGTGAATCACTAAACTAATATTTAGTTGTATGACCACAGTTTTTTAAAACTGCTTGACATCTGTGTGGCATGGAGTCAACCAACTTGTGGCACCTCTCAGCTGTTATTCCACTCCATGATTCTTTAACAACATTCCACAATTCATTCACATTTCTTGGTTTTGCTTCAGAAACAGCATTTTTGATATCACCCCACAAGTTCTCAATTGGATTAAGGTCTGGAGATTGGGCTGGCCACTCCATAACATTAATTTTGTTGGTTTGGAACCAAGACTTTGCCCGTTTACTAGTGTGTTTTGGGTCATTGTCTTGTTGAAACAACCATTTCAAGGGCATGTCCTCTTCAGCATAGGGCAACATGACCTCTTCAAGTATTTTAACATATGCAAACTGATCCATGATCCCTGGTATGCGATAAATAGGCCCAACACCATAGTAGGAGAAACATGCCCATATCATGATGCTTGCACCTCCATGCTTCACTGTCTTCACAGTGTACTGTGGCTTGAATTCAGAGTTTGGGGGTCGTCTCACAAACTGCCTGTGGCCCTTGGACCCAAAAAGAACAATTTTACTCTCATCAGTCCACAAAATGTTCCTCCATTTCTCTTTAGGCCAGTTGATGTGTTCTTTGGCAAATTGTAACCTCTTCTGCACATGCCTTTTTTTTAACAGAGGGACTTTGCGGGGGATTCTTGAAAATAGATTAGCTTCACACAGACGTCTTCTAACTGTCACAGTACTTACAGGTAACTCCAGACTGTCTTTGATCATCCTGGAGGTGATCATTGGCTGAGCCTTTGCCATTCTGGTTATTCTTCTATCCATTTTGATGGTTGTCTTCCGTTTTCTTCCACGTCTCTCTGGTTTTGCTCTCCATTTTAAGGCATTGGAGATCATTTTAGCTGAACAGCCTATCATTTTTTGCACCTCTTTATAGGTTTTCCCCTCTCTAATCAACTTTTTAATCAAAGTACGCTGTTCTTCTGAACAATGTCTTGAACGACCCATTTTCCTCAGCTTTCAAATGCATGTTCAACAAGTGTTGGCTTCATCCTTAAATAGGGGCCACCTGATTCACACCTGTTTCTTCACAAAATTGATGACCTCAGTGATTGAATGCCACACTGCTATTTTTTTGAACACACCCCTTTCAACTAATTCAACTAATTGCCCAATTGCACAGCCTTAAGAGCGAGCATATCATGAATGCTGGGTCTCATTTGTTTTCTGAGAATCTACTGAACCTACTGGTAACTTGTTTGCCACGTAGCAATAAAAAAATATACGAAAAACCTTGATTATTCTGGTTAGTCACATTGTACTGCTATTATTTTGAACAATACTATATATATATATATATATATATTAGTGTGTAGATTTCAGATGCATAGCCTGAACAAAGTCAGTCTGAGATTTTTCTTTTAAATAAGCATTTTTTTTTTTCATCACTGGCCTGTGTTTAGGTTCAGTAATTTCACTTTAATGTCAAATAAAAGGTTATTAGTCAGTTATTGAATGCCTTATTTTGAAAAATGCCCAATGTTATTTTCAAGTTATTTTCATTTACTCTGGGTTCAGGCCAAAATTTCGAGCTCGAAGCCCTCCCCTCGGACAACATGCCAAATATGCATAACCTTTACTTTGTTTATTATGTAAGTGTGAACTCATGAAACTACATGTCTCGGAAGAGAGGATTTTTACTAGCTTAATTATGGGGACAAATATTGTAAAGCTAAGTACACAGCTCAGTAAAAATGCACAGATAAATGCGGCTGTTGCTTTGTTCTGTAACTTCTGTAGCCAGTGTGTCATTTACTGAACGACAGCAGTTTTGCTCCTGATGTGATGACGGACAGGAGGAAGGCTTGATGTGTTTCTCTCTGTTCAGGGCGGTGGGCTGAGGTTGATTGACAGCAGCTCTGGGGTGACGGTGTATCCGTTCTCCACAGCTGAGCGCAGGATAGATCTCCTGCCAGACAGCTTTCAGCATCAGGTCTCAGTAAGAGAGACTTCCACAGTGTCCTCAACAACATCCAGCATCTGCTGCTCCAGGCCTCCTGCTCCCGCTCAGGAACACAGCGCCATCTACAGGTGCACTGCAACGCCACAGAAACACTCACACATGTTTGTTTCTGGGAATTGTGGGGACTTTCCTTAGACTTATATTACCTTTCTACTGACCAAACCATATGTTCTATCCCCTAACCCAACCCTAACATGTCTGTACTTGTGTATGCTACATTGCTGGGACCAAATTTCCCACAAAGGATATGGAAACCTGGAATTTTGGACATTGTGGGGACTGGCCTGTGGTAAAAATGCAGAGAAAAAATTGTTTAAATAGTAAATTATGTTTATCTGGAAGTGTTACAATACAAACAGGTTTTGTGTAAGGGGTATGTTTAGGGTTAGGGGATGGAAAATATTGTTTGGTCAGTAGAAAAGTAATAGAAGTCAATGGAAAGACCTCACAATTTACAGAAATGCACACACACTCAAACCACTGCTCGGGATTTAGTGGACTGTGAGCCAGAGCACAGATTGGTTCCATCCAGAACCCAAATTATTGATCAAAATTTGGAATTCTGAACATTTTCTTCATTTGTCTGTAGACCATGAAGGCAACATATTTAAAATGTATTTATACAATGGTGGCCAAAATGATAAGAATACTAGTATTTTCAACAGTTAAAAATGGTTTAAAGTCAGTTATTTCTATCATTTGCTTTAGTGTGTCAGAAGAAAAAAATAATTTCCAAACATTAATTTTGTCATTAATTGTAATAATAGAGTGAGATTCGATGTGATCATCATCAGTCTGTCTGGAGTGACATGAAGAAACAGAACAAACTGAGACAGACTCAATCCAGAAGAACTTTAACAATGTCTCCAAAAATGCTTCAAGAAACTGCTCAAGTGCACCGAGGGAAAGCTGCTTTAAACACAGAGGATGCTCCACCAAATGTTGATTTCATTCAGTTAACAGAAGTTCATTGATAAAGAAAATCTATTGATGGCATTATTTTTTACATTTTTACACAAGTGCCTGGAACTTTTAACAGAGCTGTTGTTTTGCAGGAAGGTTTCTTGAAGCGTCTTGGAGACTCAGTTCTTCTGGATTGAGTCTGTCTCAGTTTGTTCTGTTTCTTCATGTCACTCCAGACAGACTGATGATGATCACATCACATCAAATCTCACTCTATTATTACAATTAATGACAAAATGAATGTGTTCTAATAATTTTGGCAACCACTGTATATTTGCATATGAATCACTATTTACTTTGATGTGTCTGCTGCTTGTTTATTCTCATACACAGCTGACAGAAGACAAGATGCACACAGATTGTCATGACAACAGCAAAGTTTAGGGTCTGATGAAGCATTTGATTTATAAAAGACATCTATTTTGATCAAATCTTATATGGCATCTGTTTTAACATAAAAAAAAAAAAACAATGCAATATAACAATGTATGTCATTCACAAGGGTTTCAGCAACCATACTCCATAACAGTCACTGAACACTTCAAAAAGGGTTAAGCATAAAACACTTCCATATTCTGCAAAACAGGACACATTGTTTCTTGTCTTCTGTGTGTGCTTTGTTCAATATGGATTTATTTCACTAAAAATGCATTCAAAATAGACACCAAAGCCGATCATGACCAATGTAGACTCATATTTAAAGGTTATTTATTTGTTTACTTTTCTCTAGTATTCAGATATTAAAACAGCAATGATTAAAACAACTAGCTAGGATAACTAGTTCCCTTAAAAGTCCATAGTTATCGCCATCAGTGCACACTGCTGTTAACTCTTTCTCTGCTGAGCGGATGGATGTGTGAGCCCTGTTTTCCAGTTTGGTCAGGTGATGCTGGACATGAACATTACCCACAGATCAAGAACATCACAACCAAACGGGTCCTGCCCTTCACATACAGTTTTTATACCTGTAGTTTTTTTTACAGAAACCTACAGAGATTCTTAGGGCCACAGTATCTATCATGTTAAATGGGAAAAAGATCATTGTGTCATTTCAAACAACTTTCTATGGAACATAAAGGAGACATTTTAAAATGTCATTTTAAACTAAATTTTAAATTGTGCTTTGGTTGCTCTTTTCCATGCAGTTACCAGTGATAGTGACTGGACACCCTTAAACACCATGAAATCATCATCAACACTGTTAATGCATCTCTCTGATAACTGGTTCATTTTCTCCTTTTTTATTTTTTTTTTTATTTTTATTTTTTTTACAATCAGATTTTGAACTGATTTGATGTTTCAGAGTAGAGTAAAGGCATCCAGAGCCGCTCGAGTGTCTGTCTCACACACAGTGTATTTCTTTACAATCAAACCTAGATGTTTAAATACAGTCAAGTCATTTGTACTCTTTGAAAGGAAACCTCAGGAAACCTCTGCATTATATCATTATATTACATAATTATGTTGTGTTTATATTTGTTTATATTTGTTATATTTGTTTTGATGCACTTTGAGTAATATAGAACAGGTTTGTAAGAATAGGCATGAATTCCCACAAACTGCTCGACCTAATAATTAAACCTAGCCTGTTATTTAACTCTTTAGCTATTAACCAAATTATGCAATTAATCACAATTAAGCACTGTAATCAGCTGACAGCCCTGATAGCGGTGTCCTGTGCAGTGATATCGTCTCTCTGTGTGTCTGTCTCAGGTTGGGCCGTGTGAGCATGAGTGTGGCTGCTGAAGACTCTGGCAGCGGTGTACATTTGACTAACAGCTCTTGTGTTGCCATGTAGAGAGAAATCAGGAGTAAGTGCAGAGAACTGTGTGTGAACATGATCTTGCTGGACTAAATATGAACGTGTGTTTACTCCTCTCACCTGAACAAAAACAGATTCAGTATGCCTCAAAATAAATAAAAACAGTAAAACGCAATATCAGAATATTATACAAACATGCAATAATTAAATATGTTAAATTAGACACATATCATTAATCCCATTTTATTAACCAATGTCTTTGCTGCAGACCTTCAATGATCCAATTAAAACATTCTAAGCAAACATTACACATACGTGTTTTATTTGTGTTTTTGTTGGAAGGTGTTGAACTTTCTTCTCCTGCGTCATATTCAACATGTGATTTGTTTGTGCGGCACCCTCTTATTGTACAGACGTGATATTATATTTCCTTCAGCCTAAGGCGGATTCATGTAACTTTTGGTGTGAAAGGGCTTTTACATTTGTAAAGAAGAATGTTTTATATTAAAAACAAACAAGCAAGCCCTGCCCAGATTTAACGTTAAACATTACTTTCCATAAGAAGTAAATAAGAAATAATAATTACTTTTTAGAGAGTAACACAAAAGTTGTAGTGCATTACTTTTAGAAGTCACTTTGCCCAACACCTTCCTCCTGATGAAGAGATGTGAAAGTTTGAAAATAAAGCTGTTAGTTTAAACCACATCTCCTGTCATTTATTGACTTTCCTGATGCTGTTAATGTTTTCTGTGGAACACAAAGAGAAATGTGAAGAATACCCTGAAGACCAAAACAGACTGTTTGATCGACATGTAAAATATTTCATTTAAAACTGATGCATTAGAGCACAGCCTATTTGTACGTCAACCCATATGTTGGCATCATCCTGGTTAACTCCACAATAAAACTATAGGATTTTTCAACTGGTTTTTCGATTATTGCAGAAAAAAAAAATTATTTTGTAAAAAAATATATATGTATTAATGTGAAAATATCTTAAGCTTGTGTTCCCCACTGACCTCCCTAGTAAAAAAGTAATATATTTAAAATGCATTTATTTCATAGTAAGTATAGTTTCGAATCTATTAACATATTTATTGAATTATCGCTCAAGACTTACTGAAATAAAACTTATAATTAAACTTTATTTGTAGCACTACATTGTGCACTTAAAAACCGATATTATTCAAAGATCATACAGTCCTTATCAATTAAAACACATGTTGGGCTTGACATTAAGACATGTGCATTACATTTCTTAATGTAAAGCCCAACATGTGTTTTTATTTATGATGACTGTATGATCTTTGAATAATATCGGTCTTTAAATGCAACATATTTAAAGTGCACCTGAAGTATACTTGCAATAATTTCACTTTAGCACAATCAAATATGCATCAGTATATTTTTAGATGGACTCCAGCACTACTTAACCCACAATTAAAGTGCATTAAACATACAATTAGTTTAAATTTAGCACTTCAAGTATGCCAGTTTATACTAAGGATATTTTTATTAAGTACATAGAAATATGTAAATGTATTTGTAGTATCATTAGCATGAAATAAATGTACATCATACAGCACTCTATAAAAAATAATAGTAATTCTGTTCATCCAAAATGAATACATATTATTTTACAGATAAACAAAGTGGACTTTACTATACAGATTACAAGTTTATCTGCCACTAACAACCTCAAACTGGACTCTGTCTTCAAGGGTTCCTCCTGGTGTTTATTAAAGCCAGTCGTTGTGTTTAAACAGTGTCCCAGTGGACCGATGCACTGACAGTCTGACATACCTGCTCTGTAGTGTCAGGTGTTCCTCATGCTCCTCCTGAGACAAACCCTGATCAAACTGCATTAGCAGCAGGATGAATATGTAGTTTGTTTCAGGGTGTGTGTGTGTGTGTGCAGGGGTGGCTGACTGTGTTGAATCTCTGGGATATGCTTCCACTCTGCATAAGTGTCTCCTCTATTAAAGCGGCAGTGGTTATTGATTTCTGAGCGAGCAGATTTTTATGCTGATGTGAGCAGGTCCCACTGGCCAGGAGACAGAATGAGACTATGATCATCTCAACCGCAGGATAAACCCTCCTGTGACATCAGCTGAACTCAAAGCTCAAATCACACACACACACACACACACACACATTTACTCTGCTAAATGAGGACACACCAGAGAAAGGCTAATTGTAATGACCTAAGACTAAAATCATAATAGAAAATGTTTGTTTTACTTACAATTAAATGTTCCTACTGAGGCAGTCCACAATCAAGTCACACATCAAGCCCACTTGAGTTTCCATTGAGAAATATTTACTCTGTGTGTACTGATCAGTTTTTACACCATCAGGCAAGGTTTAAAATAATAAAGATGTTTTTTAAAAATGTTTTTGACAGACATTTCTTCTGCTCACCAAGGCTGTATTTATTTGATCACAAAATACAGTAAAAACAGGAATATAGTGAAATATTATTACAATTTAAAATAGTTGTGTGAATCTGTGTTAAAGTGTAATGTATTTCTGTGATGCTCCGCTGTATTTTCAGCATCATTCCTCCAGTCTTCAGTGTCACATGATCTTCAGAAATCAGAATAATATGATGATTTACTGATCAAGACACATTTCTGATTATTATTAGTGTGGAAAACACATTTTTGTGTAAACTGTGATGCTTTACGATTCTAAAGTCTGGTGTAAGTATAATTATTTTTTTTTAATTATTATTATTTTTAAGAAATATTTTATGTTTATAATTTTTTTACATTTACAATATCAGAATATTATTAGCAAATTATTAAGATTTCCAAAGGTGATACTCAAGACTGGAGTGATGATGCTGAAACTTCAGCTTTGATTACAGAAATAAATTACATTTTAACAAATGTTCATTTTCACATATATTCACCGTTATTTTTAATTGTAATGATATTTCACTGTTTTTGCTGTTTTGGGGTGAAATGAATGCAGCTTTGGTAAGTAGAAGAGACTTCTTTTAGAAATATATATGTTCTTAATTATTACAAACTTTTGGTAAAAGCCTAAATTATGCTCATCATGTAAGGTGATCTTGTCTCAGCAGAGGACTTGAATTAAACTGCTCAAATCATATGGATTACATATAGACTGTCACAGAATTTAAGCCACAGAGTATTTGTCACAATCTGCCTGATCGACTCATTGAGACATGGATCCAGCCGTAGCCCTTGTTCACCTACGCCAGGACAGCTTTACCCTTGAGGACCATATTCAAAGGTATTTAGACATTGACAATAAATCAGACCTCCCAGATTTTGTTCTGATAAACTTTTTTGGATTCAATCAACCACTCAGAGACTTCCTGGTCAAAAATATTCCTTGAGGATCTTTTGTTGAATTTTTGGACTTTGCTCTTCTGTCTGTGGGTTCCCCTATACGGTTGGGGAGGTTAAGGAGGATGCTATTCTTAAACCTCTTTTGGGGTGCAGTGGTCAGTGTGCTCCAGTGGCCACGGAGCTTGGCCAACCATGGTGTCCAGCAAGCCCCACGCTGGTGATGACCAGTTCAGTGTTATCATTCCCCAATCCAGCACCTCTCCACAACATGGCCACCATTGCAGTGCTTCTCCACAAGCCAGAGTCTACACTCAAAATGCCTGCCATGTCCAAATCAGCTCCCAAGATGGCTGCCATGTCACAGCCAGAATCAGCACCCAAGATGGCCGCCACACCAGATCCTCCATCCATTGTGAAAGTCACGCCAAGGTCTTCAGCCGCCATGGATGACACACCAGAGTTTCTGGTCATCATGGATGCCATGCCAGAGGTCCCAGTCATCATGAGTGTTGTGTTTTGGAGACAACAAGGCTTTCTATGAGTGTTTGAGGCTGGCTTCCAGTTTGGCGGGTCCACCGTTGACGTCAGTGAGAGCAGATGGCATTCTAAGGCCTTCAGCACCAGTGGTTCCTGAGGCAATTCCCTTATCTACAGTGCTTCCAGTTATGGTAGTGGCTATCTGGTGTGTTTAGCCTGCATACTGTCCTCCATCTTCTAAAGAATCTGTTCCTGAGCAAAGTACAGCTCTGGAATCCGTTCCTGAGCTAAATCCAGCCCTGGAATCTGTTCCTGAACCAAGTCTAGTCCTTGAGTCTGCTCCAGTTCCCTCATCATGTCAAGGAGTGCTGTTTCCTGTTCCTATGACTTTAGTTAGTCCAACTCTTAATGAGGTGGTGGGTTGTACTGCCGAACCTTCCAAAGTGGTGGCATCTGCTCCAGCTCTTCCTGAGGTGTCTTCTTCTGCAAAACCTCCAGAAGTGGCAGCGTCTAACTGTGAACTCTCTGCCTGTCCTGTTTCAGCCACAGAGGCCATTGATAACCTCTCTGTGCTTTGTATTCCAGTCCAGCCTCATCCGCCCGTGGTGGTTCCCTGTTTCATCAGCTCCACCCTGGTGGTCATCTGCACCACTGTGGGGTTTTTTGATCCCATCTGCTCTGCCATGGGGAACTTCAGACCTGTCTGGTCTACCCTGGTGGTCATCTGCTCCACCATGGGGGTATTGATGTGGTAGTCGTCTGCACCAACATGGGGATATTCTGTCACTTTTGCTCTGCTGTGATGGTCCTCAGTTCTGCTGGCTCCACCTTGACTTCCTGCTCTTCCTACTCCGCCATCTCTGTCTCAGTCTCCAGGCCCTCCTCCTGGACCTGGCCCTCCATCCCTCCCCCTGTTCCACCTCCGATCCACCTCCCTCCTGGACGTTAATCTATTCTGTTTAGGAGTGTCTGGAAGCCACTCCTTAAGAGAGGGGCTATGTCACAATCCCCGACTGTGTCCCTAGTCTTATTTACCTCATGTTTCCCTGCCATGCTGCCACCTTGTTCGTTGCCATGGACATTGATTAACCACACCCCTTCTTGTTTGCCCCTGTGTAAAGCTATATGTCTTTCAGTCTATCTCTGTGAGTCGTTCTAGATTTTACCCTGTTTTCCTTCGTGGTTTCTTTGTGCCAGGGATGCTTGGTTTTGTTTGGACTGATTACTTGTGTTTTGGATTTTGCTCTTGGATTAACCTTTGAATAAACTGCTGCATTTGAATAAGCTCCCTTGCCTGCTTTTTGCCTGCACCACATCCAATCATAACCGTATTGGTTGCATGAACTTTGAGAAGATAAACAAAATTAATTTGTATTTTGAAGATGAACAATAGTCATGCAGGGTCTAGAAGGACATGAGTGTGGATATGATAACAGAATGTTTTTTTTTTTTTTTTTTTTTTTTTTTTTTTTTGATGAACTATCCCTTTAAATGTTCCCTTTGTGTCTCAGCTCAGTGTTGGCAAGGACGGGCTGCTCTGAGAGTGAAGGGGTCAGCACGGTCACTGAAAGAGAGCAGGAAATCAAGTGTAATGTTTATCGCTATAGTCATTTCTGGTATCCACTTCATATTCAGCATGTGTGTGTAAGATCTCTACAGTTCTAGTGATCTGCCTACCTAGACATCACATTTAGGCATTGTCCCAATGTGAAGGCTGTTCTGAACTACAGGTAGCACATTTATTCTGCCTCAGTACATATCATGTTTTGACCAAACTCTAAGGCAGCATTGCATTAATTCTCCATGAATAAGTCAATCCCATAGTGACAATTTTACTAGCATATTGTGACATATCTGATAAATTGGTGTGTGTGTGTGTGTGTATGCATGAGTGTGGAACTTGATTTAATCTATCGGTTGATGATTGCAGTGAGTGTTTCACTTGAATGGCATTGGCATAAATACATGGCAGTCTCACAAGAAGAGCACGTTTTGACATTTTAATTACAAAGATTATGAGGTATTAAACAATATGCATTAATGAATTGTTTACAATAACACCAATAGCATGCATTTAAAAAATATATTATTTTCAAAATAAATGTAAATAAATTATGATTCCATGCTGATAGCTGTGTAGAAAGTGGACATGGGTTATGTCCTCATAAGTCACCCTCTCCTTGTAATACCTGTGTCATACCCATCTCATTATACAGAGTTGTGTCCTGATATAACACACACACACCCACACACACACAGAGAGAGAGAGAGAGACCCACCCACCCACTCACACACACACACACACACACACAGAGAGAGAGAGAGAGAGAGACCCACGCACGCAAGCACACACACATTCAGCCCAGTTCACTGCTGTAACAAGCTATGGACAGAGGAAGTCATAGTGTTGTATGAACATGTTTGTTTGTGTTTGCTAATGTGTCAGGTATGTAATTCAATACTCACCAATCATGTGGACCCAAAACTCATTTGTGTTTGCATAATGCATACAAATAAACAACATTTTTTTTTTACTCTGGCTTAACAATCACAGACACACACACACACACACACAACCAGGAATTGAAATGGTTCTATTTTCTGTGACTACATCTGAACTGCATTCACAGCAGATTGTGTTATAATGCAGTTCTGTTATTATGGGCAAAGAGCTACAACAACAAAAGCAACAATGACAATCCACTCACTATGAAAAAAGTAAAAAAAAAAAAAAAACAAAGAAAGAAAGAAAAACAACATACAGTCTCACTTGTTTTTTAAGGTTAAATTCTGACCATTAACAAACCATTACTTATGACTTTTGCCTGAATAAATTCCTAATTTGCTGCTTATTATTAGTTAGTTGCTAAATTTAGTCATTGTGTAGAATTAGGAATGTAGAACATGCTCATGCAGAATATGTGCTTTATAAGTTACTAATAAGCAGCCGATATGTTAATAATAGGCATGATAGCAAGCAACTCGTTAATAGTAAGAGTTGGTCCCTATATTAAAGTGTTACCAAAAATAGTTAATTGGATATGAGCAGCTATGTTATGACAAAATGTGTTATCATTAAAATGAATTACACACACACACACACACACACATTATCAGGCCAGTGACGCCATGGCAGTGCTCCGTGTGTCCGTGGCACTGACAGAGTTCACACACACCGTGGTACAGCATCCCGTTCACCCTGCAGTAGCCCATTATACACATCTATGAGAACACACACAATAATTCATATTTAACACATCATCACACATGATTCTTCTCAAGGATGAGTGTGGTGTTTTGGGCAGGTTTGGCTGAAAGTTCATCAGTGTATGAGCGTCTGTGCTGCCTTTAATTAATCTGTGCTGTGCTAATTGATGGATCATTGTAGAGCACTGAGTGCTTTGATTTACTAAATGAGGGAGAAGATTTGTTTCAGTCAACTGAAGCACAAGGGAAGTTTATAGAGTCGGCTGATAAATGCCTGTTCAGACAGAGCATGTCAGTGTGTGTGTGTGTGTGTTGTAGGACTGTAGGGATCACACGGTTGGACCATACTGTGATCAGTGTGCTCCTGGATATTATGGAGATGCCACCAGAGGAACCGCAGATGACTGCCAGCCGTGTGCTTGTCCTCATCTCAAGTGTGTCAGCACTGATAACAGGAAGTCATGATATCAGAACCTGCAAATATACACTCAACAACCATAATCAAAGCAGTTAGACCATCACATAACAGTATTTTCAGATTATTGTATGTAACTATAAGGCTATATTATGTTCTCCATATATTACATACATATTTTCCTGAAACCCAGACATAGACTTTCCTCTGTAGAAGACAATATATTTTTGCAAATGATCTATCAGATCCTTCTGTAATATCTTTCATAACATAACTGAGAATCATCTTTGTACAAAGGTTTCCTAAAAATTGATTGTTCAATGCAAACAAAATAAAACAAAACCTTGTTATTGCCTTAATTACTTTTACAGAGGATATTGCATAAAATATCTATAAAATAACTTTTTTCAGTATTTGGCTGAATGTCTTTCCCTAATGCCGCAGCAGTTCTCGCTCCCGCTGGAGTTACCATCTTCAATTTGACTGAAGACTGCAGCAATTTTTTACATATAGGTACTTTTTTAGGTTTGCAGAAATGCAGGTAGAGACAAATATTTCCGATGATGCTTGGTTAGTTACTTTACACTTACAAACTTTAAAATGGCCCTAAATGTAAAATAATTGAATGAATTATAGCATATCTCAGTCTACCCAAAAGTCCCAAGCTGGGTTGATTTCTGATGATGAAGTAGATCCATTTTTGATGCAGTTTTGAAACTTGACCAGAACTTCCCTGCAGAATTTGAATGGTATTGTACCAACACCTTGAGTCATCTACAGGCACCATACTGTAAGACATCATACTGTAATTGTGCTCTGGATTTTCCAAAAGGATATCACATTGTTAGCTCGGCAATTTAACATTAAACTCTTGAAATCAATATCATTTCAACTCGTAAAATCATTTGGCAGATGCTTTTATCCAAAGTGATTTACACTGCATTCAAGGTATTTCATTAGTTCGTCCATTCCTTGGAAATCAACCCATAATCTTGGCATTAACAGAGATCAGTTATGAAATCAGTCAGTTTAGTGGTTCTTTTTCGTTTAGGATGCAGCCTTAGAAGGACACCTCCTACAAGGACAGTAAAAACAATTCTCTGTGTCCTCTCCAGTAACTCTTCATATTTAACCCTTGTTGTTGTTGTGTGTGTGTGTGTGTGTGTGTAAAATGCCGTACAACACCATATGTTTGAGTTTGTAATGTGTTTGTTTGAGTAGACTAGTCAAACAAATCTTAATCTCTAGGCAATCTCTGTCCCAGTGTGACATGAAATAAAATTCAGAGATAAGTTGGAGCAAATGGCTTGATCCTCTGTGGTCAGTGCACAGTGGCCACAATATATTGTAACAAAAAGCAATAACTAGCTAGCATTGGCAGCTGTGGCACTTATGGTTTTGTCTTAATTTCATTAGCATCAGAAATCACTGATCTATCATGCAAAATATTTCCATCAGTCACTCTGTTTATTTATCTTTCTTTCTCATACCTTAACATTCCCCATTGGGCATCAATCTCTCTCTTTCTCTGAAGGTTGATATACTGATGTGTCAGTATTAGCATATGCTGCATTCTGGGGATGTTGCATTGGCAGTCGCACCAGCTCCGTAAGCAGACTAAATCACAGTGGTGTCGTAGAATACGGCGTCTAGGTGGAAGAAAGGTCTCGGCTCTGCTGTGACCCCAGCCCTGAAACAGATGGAAAGGGACGGCTGCAGTGCCACACTAGTTGGCACCAAAGCTTTGCATGCTGAGCCATTAGCAGACATGAGGTAGAGGGATCGGAAACGAGGGAGCTGGTGATGTGTAATGGAGGACAAGCGGAGAAAAGTTAGAGTGGAGAGAGAGTGAATGGAAAGGTTTCTCGTTCTGGGAAAAGCCAGGGACAGACGCACATTAATGGGGCGAGATGGGACCAATCCATCACTGCTCAGATGGGGCTCGAACCCAGTCTGTCCCCTGAGAGACCACTGAAAGAGATGTGAAGGACATACTTCACACAATCTCAGTCAGGCAGCACATGTCACCCTAAAATGTGTTCTTAAAAACTATTTGTACCAAGGCCGTCCAACAGTGAAGGCAAATTAAATGGAGCACATATAGAGACTTAATCTCACATGTGTCAAAGGACTTTCAAAGGAGCTCTCAAAAAGTCTGTATTACCCAAAAGTACTGTATGTTTATGTAGACCATTGAGACCTTTGGTACCAAAGGGTTTCTTCAGTCTACTTGATTGCTTTTGAGAAACATTAATGAATCCATGTTTATTTTATATATTTATACTTGTATGCCATCTACTGTCTCATCAGTGTCTCTTTATTTGTGTGTTCTATAGAATTTTTAGAGAAAAATCTGAGACATTTCAATGAAACTTTAAAACTCTACATTGTCCAACATGGCCATAAACACCATATACATCGAAGAGGATATGTCAGTTCCAGTATTCATGTTAGCAGTTAGCCAATGTATAATTTTGTGGTTAATTAAATTTTCACATTAAGTCTCAATAGATAATAATAATGTGGTTATATATTTGGCCAGCATTCTCTCTGGAATCATTGCAAAATACAAGAGACTGTAAATCCTGTTTTATTAGAGTACAGGATTAGCAACAAATACCACGATTGCTTCAACATTTAAATATTTCTCTCTTCTTAAGATGGAACCTTAGAGACTTTAGTGTTGATTGAAATAATGATTGACCCTCATGAAACAAATTGGAGAACAGTTTTTGGTATTAACAGCCATAAAAACTGAATTCAGATGATTTCATTTACATTTTAATATTATATCTATAGTCTAATCTACTCTTGGGGAGCTAAATAGAGTATATTGTACTGTACTATTTGGATATAAATGTTATTATGTAGATTACCTCCCCAAACACTGCATATTTTGCATCTAACCATTGTCTGACACACCTATTTCAGGGGCCCGTTCTTCGTACGTCGCTTATTACATCCGAGATCAAATGACACATCCAAGATGATATCATCGTGCTAATCATGATCCGGCTAATTGGGTTCTTCGAACACACCTGTTGTGTATGATTAGTATCACTGGATTGAGTTATCTGAGATAAGTGCACGTTCATGTGTTGTCTTAAAAGGGGATATGTATCGATACTCGAAACCATGATCAGCAGTGCAGCGATTGGCTGGTGTGTCACACACCTGGACTCATTTAGTGTGTTTTTGCCCGTGACCCAGTTTGTGTCTTCCGTGTTTAGTTTGATTAGTTCCCAGGGGTGTCTATTATCTTCCTCATGTGTTCCATGTCCCTGTTAATTTAATGATTCCATCCACCTGTGTTTCCCCAATTATCTGTTGTACATAAGCCTTGTCCTTTCAGTTCTGTTTTGTCGGGTCTTCTCACTTGTGACTAAATCACTTGCTACTTACGTGTGTCTACCTCTGTGCTCCATGTTGGATATCCCCTGTGTTGGATATATTAAAAGCCTTATTCTGTTTATCCTCGACTCCGTATTCCTTCAGGCAGCGTAAACCGTGACAGAAGACCCGACCTCAAAAGAGAAAGTAGAAAACCGCGTCTTTCCCTCCGTTTTGCTTTCGTTTTTTCTCAGTCTTTTTGTTTTGTAGTGTTTCTATGGATCCCCTCTATCGTCCCGAATTCCTCATCCTTCTGCTGAAGCAGGAAGGACGTTCTCTCGAGGACCATACCAGACAGTTTATTCTATTAGCTAATGCCACCAGCTACCCGGACAACGCGCTCTGCACCTTCTACAACACCAGCCTGAACTCCAAATGCAGAGCGTTGTCGTCCGAAGATGGTCCTCGAGAGGATTTCGCTGCATTCGTGGAGTGGACCCTGGCGAGAAATGGGTCACCTCTCACCGTCTGCCCCATAGAGGACCTCGCCAGCCCCACTCCCGACCCAGAGACCAGCCAGCCACCATCACGCCGCACGGAGCCAGAGCCCACCGCAGCCGCAGAGTCCGAGCCATCCACTGACAGGGAGCCGGATCTCGAGAGCGCGACTGACCAGGTGTGTGAGCCGGCAACACTGTGCATCGTGGGAGTCCTCGTGGAGATCGAGGGCGTGGAGGAAAGCCCTGCCCACACTCCTGCAACTGAGGGTGAGCTGTATACAGTCTCTGAAAGTTATATGGAGCAAGTTCTGGATCTGATGGACTGGTCTATGGAGGTAATCCCTAATATTCCTGTTTCTCCGCTGGTTCCGTCCAGCCCTGATTCCCCTGTATACCCTCTCAATCTCCCACTCCTACCTCCTCCAGTCATTTTCTCTGCTCCATTTCCGCTGGTTCCGCCCAGCCCTGAGTTTTCTGTTTCTCCGCTGGTTCTGCCCAGCCCTGAGTTTTCTGTTTCTCCACTGGTTCTGCCCAGCCCTGAGTTTTCTGTTTCTCCGCTGGTTCCGCCCAGCCCTGAGTTTCCTGTTTCTCCGCTGGTTCCGCCCAGCCCTGAGTTTTCTGTTTCTCCGCTGGTTCCGTCCAGCCCTGAGTTTCCTGTGTCTCCGCTGGTTCCGCCCAGCTCTGAATCTTCTGTGTCTCCGCTGGTTCCGCCCAGCTCTAAATCTTCTGTGTCTCCGCTGGTTCCGCCCAGCTCTGAATTTTCTGTGTCTCCGCTGGTTCCGCCCAGCTCTGAATCTTCTGTGTTTCCTGTATTCCCTCCCAGCCTCCCTCTCCCGCCTCCTCCCAAACCTGCTGGTCCCTCTACTCCTCTTTCGCTGGTTCCGTCCAGTCCTGATCCTCCTGTCCTTCCTCCCATCCTTCTCCTCTCTCCTCCTCCTAGACCAGCCAGTTCCTCGTCATCCCTGCTGGTGCCAGCCAGTCCCGCAGCTCACCCTCAGTCCGCGCCATCGGGGCGCGGTGGTTCGCCGCTGGACTGCCAGTCTCCAGCTCCGCCTTGGCGTGTTAAGGCCCTGTCTCCGCCTCCAGCCTCCGAGCCCTGGACTCCTCCTCGGTCCTTCGACCCAGCGGCTCCGCCTTGGCTCTTAGCTCCCTCGTCTCCACCGTGGCCTGTCATCCCACCTGCTCCACCGGGCTCCCTCGTCCCTCCGGCTCCACCTTGGTCAGTCGTCGACCATCCGCCGCCTCGGGACTCCACTCCTCTGGTTCCACCTCGTCACTCCATCCCTCCGGCTCTGTCAGGCTCCTCCTTCCCTCCGGTTCCACCTCCATCCTCGGTCACTCCGGCTCCACAGCGGTCTGCCGGGACCCCGCCTCCACCTTGGTCGCCTGAGCCTTCAGCTCCACCTAGGCCCTCCGGATCATCGTCGTCACCCTGGCTCTGCGGCTGTGCTGCTCCATCTTGGGCTCCTCACCCACCGGTGCAGTCTCCGCCTGTCGGCCCCCTGGTGTCGTCGACCCTTTCTTCAACATGGCTCCTCCCGCCGTCGACTCCACCTTGGATCTCAGTCCTGGCTGGTCTCTGGTGGACCATCTGGCTCCTCCTGCTCCTGTCTCCTCCCTGGCTCCTTCCTCCGTCTCCTCCCTGGCTCCTCCTTCTGTGGTCCCTGTCTGCTGGCCCCCTCCTGGGAGTCCGTCCTCCACCGGAACCTCCTCCCAAGTTCCCACCCACGCCTCCCCCTGTTGTTTCTACGGTGCGAGGACGCACCTACCGGGAGGGGGGAGTACTGTCACACACCTGGACTCATTTAGTGTGTTTTTGCCCGTGACCCAGTTTGTGTCTTCCGTGTTTAGTTTGATTAGTTCCCAGGGGTGTCTATTATCTTCCTCATGTGTTCCATGTCCCTGTTAATTTAATGATTCCATCCACCTGTGTTTCCCCAATTATCTGTTGTACATAAGCCTTGTCCTTTCAGTTCTGTTTTGTCGGGTCTTCTCACTTGTGACTAAATCACTTGCTACTTACGTGTGTCTACCTCTGTGCTCCATGTTGGATATCCCCTGTGTTGGATATATTAAAAGCCTTATTCTGTTTATCCTCGACTCCGTATTCCTTCAGGCAGCGTAAACCGTGACATGGTGGCAAGACGGCAATGTAATGAAGTCATATAATTTAAAACGACACCTGACGAAAAACTTGACAAATTTCTGGACTTTTATAAGGAAACAGCCAAGCAAACAAAACGACATAAATGTTATAATTGATACATGAAACAGATAATAGATACATGTTTTTATTTTATTAGATTTTTTTTTCATGATTCCCAATTATTTAGATTCGCAATTTATAATAGTTGTGCAATCTTTACATTTTTATTTCAATGTAGAAATTATCTATTCATTTCATTTTATATTTGGACAGATTTGTTACGTGAAAGCATTAATGAAAGTTTCTTAAGAGTCAATATCATGTTATCTGCATCTCCTGCGCTCCATCAAGCCACTCTTATAATATTATCATCACTCAAAATAATGCACGACTCTATTATCTGTATAGCATGTGTGTAAGACTCTAATACAATTATGAAGTAATACTTTTATGACAAATAAATATTTCAGTGAGTAAAACTGGCTGTCTATAGTAGGCTGTTATCGACTACACAGCATTTTTTAATGATTATTATTTTAAATGATTGTCCCTGGATCAGTACGATACTCTTGTAATAAAGTAGCGGTGGTAGCAGACATATTTTGAGTATCAGTTCTGGTTGAAAAGAAGCGATCTAATCCAAACATGAAATAAGCTGCTCCCGAGCAGGTTTAAGCTGACGGACCTGTTGCTATGACAGCAGCTCCGGGATGAGCTTCAAAGAACCAAATGATCCAAGATCACGCCAAATCATCAACAATCAAATCCAGCTAACTGAGTTAGCGACGTACGAAGAACGGGCCCCAGGTCTTGGAGTCTCTTCTAATGAGTTGAAACAGTTGTGTTTGATTAAAGCTGCGGTAGGTAACTTTTGACGCTCTAGCGGTTAATAAACAGAACTGCTTGCGTCTTGCGGAAGAACATTGTAGCCGGAACTACTTCTCTCTGTTTATGTCTATGAAGAATCACAAAGGTACTGGGTTACTCCGCCGCGGTGCCCCCGAAGCAATCTAAAATAGTCCGAATATAAACACTTATTATAGGTGCACCCTAGTGATTCAGGACAAGCTAAAAACACGGTTTGGAAAATTGATTCATGGTGTACTCGCTTATTATATACATTTTTCGGTAACACTTTAGAATAAGGTTCCATTAGTTAATGTTAGTTAACTACTTTGGTTAACATGAACTAAGCAAGAACAATCCTTCTACAGCATTTATAAGTCTTAGTTCATGTTAATTTCAACATTTACTAATGCATTATTTAAATCAAAAGTTGTGCTTGTTAACATTAGTTAATGCACTGTGAATTACCATGAACTAACAATGAATAACTGTATTTTCATTAACTAACATTAACGAAGATGAATAAATACAGTAATAAATGTATTATTCATTGTTTGTTCATGTTAATTAATACATTAACTAACATTAACTAATGGAACCTTATTCTAAAGTGTTACCCATTTTTCTACATTTTGAACACAAACAAAGTTACGGACCGCAGCTCTGATTGGTTGTTTCTTACCGGGAGCGGTCGGTAACTGCAAATGGCAATAGGACACACTGATTTTTTTCACAGATTATCTGTCTCATATTCTAATGTCAGGACCTACTGCAGCTTTAAGGAGATGTACAGAATGTGTAGCTCTGTATGCCTAGTTCAGATGGGGGCTCCAAAGTTATGGTTGGGAACCACTGGTCTATAGGACTGCTAAATATATTCAATCAGAAATTACTAATACTGTGTAGAGCTTTAGTAGCATACTTAGCAGAAACCCTGTCAGTGACCAGCTTTACATCACGTGCACCAAATTATTGGCAAGAAAGTGCCATTCTGAAATATTTTGTAAACACAAAGAGAGAAAGCTAATTACTATTCGGTTGTTAAGTGATGACGTAAGAAGCGCTGCTTCCGGGTCCAAGCCTCAACTCGCTTCACTTGAGAATACTACCCCAGCAGCCGTTTATGAGCACTGTTTATTCATATTAATCATTTAAGCTAAACGCTTTCAAACTTACTGTATACACTACAGTCTCCGTGCTCACAGCATCCCAAACACAAATAATTTTTATATATATTTTTTATATTTATATTTTCGTTGTCTGGCTATCAGGGACTTCGGTATGGAGTTAAAGGTTAAGATTATAACTTTTTCGCTAGTATTCTATCACATTGTGAGTTTATATTAGCACCTTTTGTTGTTTTCTCGTGGTAACTGATAGAGCGTTTGGACACGGAAGCGCTGCTACGTGACGTCAGACTTAACAAGCGAATTGGAGCTGCATATATATGATAAAAAGTGTCCATTGTAACAACAATGAGTTTTACGTAGTAATTAACTCAAATGATATATAGGGAATTTGAATAATTAATCAAGAATTTGATTAATATATATCTCAGATGACAGTTACATTTAATTTTATTGATTATGAAAAATAGCTCAATTGCCAATACCAATACTAATCACAGGGCACTGTAATTTACTCATTAATATGTCAATATTACATTCTTCATATCAATTATTGTGATCTCTTACTGTAAATTACTGCAGATCAAACCGTGGTATGTCCAGCACACCACTGTAGACCTATCAATTTTCAATAAAGTTATCACGCCTTATAATTCAAGGAAAAGTATTCTCTGGCCATGAAAATATTATCCTATCCTTATGATAAATTTAGTTTCTAAATTTAGAGCTTGTAGCTAAAGATCAGACACATCTCAGTGACTCGTAATGTGAGTGGGGTGGAGTCCAAAGCCAATCATTTTATATATGGGTTTTTAATAATTCAACTAGTAATACATCAAACTACAAATCACACAGAGTAAATATGCGTACGAAAATACAGACAATAAACATTCACAAGACACAACGGAATCCAAATAAAAGAGAGAGAGAGAGAGAGAGAGAGAGAGAGAGAGAGAGAAGTGGAGAAAGCGAGAGAGATCACAGAATGAGCTCAGGTATGAAAATCAGTCAGTAAACCTTAGTGGAACCAACAACGAATCAAATAATAGCAACACTTTAAAGCAGCATTTAAATCTCCATAGAAAACGATACTTGCATGGCCCAGTGGGTGAGCGTGGTACCGGCGACGCACGTGTGATGTCACGTGGTCCTTTGAAAACTGCGCGCGTGGGCCGGAGGCCGTGTGACGCGCGCGCAAGCTGCGCTGGATCTTGGCGTGAGCGTGGAGTCACGTGTTCCTTTGTTGCAAAGAGGTGTTCGTTCATCTTCGCGCGGTATTTGAAAGGTTCAACAAACAATGTTCCAGAATTCGTCTTCATTGTGTGGAGAGGCGAATAGTTGAATAAACTTAGTAAAGAAAAGAAAACAAAACAACGAAAATGAAAGTTTCCAAATGAGCCATGAAAATGGCTTTCCTCTCCTCAGTCCGTGTGCTGAGGGAGGAGGAGAACTGAGCGCGGCCCGAGGCCGCGCGGAGCGACGTGTCCGAGAACGGAGAACGGGAAGAAGAGCAAGAAGAGCGCAAGAAGAGCCAAGAGAGAGACGGACCTTGTTCGGTCGACTCTTATAGCTTGAGATGTTCACGCCTCTTTTCGCGTGAACCACCCAATGAACATCCGCGATCTGAAGCGGCGGGAAAGTTCCTTTGTCTCTGTTGAGACAACCCCCTGATGATTTAGGGCCTGTCCGATTTCATCAGGAATATTAAAGCAAGTTCATTATTCCAGATTAAATACATTTTTCATTACTTTGCTCTAGATAAATGGGTCTGTCAAAGCATGACGATTAGAACAAGACTAGACATAATATATATATGACCAAAGATCTAATTTTTAGATCGAATTACACATTTAAAGATTTGTTTAACACATGATAACACTGCAGATATTCCCAATTTATATGGGAAACCTCTAATGTACCGCAAAAACAATACTATACACATTAAGACTACATTTGAGTACATTCTATCATTCTTTTGTAAGGATTAGGTTTCCTGTCCTGTGGTCCTGTGAGCTCGTAAAATTTTACGAGCTACCAAGGAGTGTGGGGGTTGCAGAACATTTCTTTTTGAGAAAGTATAAGATTGAAATCAAGCATTTCCACTTATAAGTCAGCACTTTAACCATTTACCCAGGATTAACCATTTTATGCAATACACAAACATATAAAATACATATTTAATAAAGGACTTACAAAAGTAAGGAACAAAAAGAAAGGTTTCTTTTTGTGTGTGTGTGTGTGTGTATGTTAAGGAATTTGGTTTCAGGTATCCTTTGAGGCTCGCATGGGTATCGTAAAGTAATTTAAGTCCAGCCAGGCTGGTATTTAGTACCAACAGTCTGAATTTACAAAACAGAATTTAACCCATGAATCGCTGACCTGCATATCTGTTACATCTCCCCCTTTACGTCAGATGAAGTCCCTGTGTGGACATCATCGGACGGCAATCATCCGGATGGGCAGATGACAGGTGAATCGTGATGGTCATGCAGCAGGTGGGTCATGATGACAGGTGGTTCCTGAAGCTGAGGATTCAGCTTGGTGAGGTTCGGTATTGTCTTTCACTTTGCGTCCCTTTTCCGGGGATTCCATCGGAGACCTCCAGCCACAGTTGTCGTGAGTTTGGCTGTAGAGGTTTGCATCTCGTTGAGTATCCTGTATAGGATGAAGGTCACGCCAAGAGTAAGGGCGGGACCAATGACGGTGGAGATGCACCGTGCAGTGTCGGCAGCAGTCCAGGCTAGGACCGCAGATGACTGGTTCAGAATGGGCTGTCGAGACAGTGCTTGGAGGGCTGTATCGACAGGAGTAATGTCAATGTGTTGGGTGGTACCTTTCAGTACTTGGTCCAGCAGGTTGGCACGGGTGGCGGTGTCATGCTGGTCGTAGGTCAGCATAGCTGAGCGCACAGGAGTGTTGACGAGCCATCTGTTACCCACAATCTCTGCTTGCGTTTCTGTGACTTGTGTACGAGGCTTGGCTTCGGCAGGGCAGCGCGTATCGCTGACCCAGGGTTGCAGCTCGCAGATTCCTTCAGAGTTGTGTCTGAGGAAGGGTTTGCTAAGGCAGAGATAATGAATGTCTTTGGTTAAAGTACACATGTGCATGTTTGGGGCCAGGTACAGCTGTGTGTTGCTGTCGTGGTAGGCCACCACATTTGGAATGTGTGTTTTGGTGTGGGTGTTGCTCTTCCACATCCTGACACTGACAATGTCTTTAGGTCTGTAGACTTGGTTTGACTCGCTGATGAGTTGGTTCAGGAGCACGTTCACTTCTCCCTGTTTGGGGTTTGCGTGCCGTAGGAAGGCGCTATCCAGAGAGTTGGCCAGGTGCATTTGTAGCAGGTCAGCTGGCATGGTGATGGTGTAAGACAGCACAGTTAACACAAGGCTTAAGGGTATCATGTATGGTGGGGTTTTACTCGTGGTTAGGCTGTCTTTGGAGGAGCTAACCTCCCACAGCATGGCTGTTGTTAATGCTGTTAACAGCTGAGTCTGGGTAAAGTCCTTCTGGAAGGCAGTAAACAGTGGTTTCAAGGAGTTTACAGTCTGGTTCGCTGCATTGACACTGGACATAACAATGTTAAACATTCTGGCGGCAGCAGCGGCTCTAAGCAAAGCTCCCGGGAACTGTTTGGAGCGGTGGTGGTGTCCACCTAACTCCATTTGTGTAACCGTCACTTTCTCATGTTGGCTGAACAGGTGTTTGACATCGGCCTCAGTGTGAGTGAGGGAGTCCTCTCTCCATCGGAACCTTGTACAGCTGTATTCGGTTACAGTGCTGGGGTAGTGTGCCCTGTCATCGGTAGTCAGGAGTCTCAGCGGTTTTCTCGGTGGCAGCTGTCCTCTCTTTGGCTGACAGCACAGCACGGCAAACCACAGCAGCATCCTGGTACAGATAATAGGGAGAGAGAGAGAGAAAGGGGAGAAAGAAACAAACAAGGCCTGTCTTTGGTTGGACAGGACAGTCTCTTTGCTTCGTGGGCGGCGACTGGGTTTAGCTCGCCCTCGCCCATGTTTTGCCACATCTTGCTGCTGGCATGACGCTTGCCTCAGTGTTGTGTCAGTGGCTCTGGTGCTGCGTGGTGCAGCACATGCTGCGTCATGGAAATATATTGGCAGTATCCCCCTTTTGCTCCGTGGCATTACACGCCCTGGCATTGTGATGTCAGACGGTGCACAACCCACAATATTGTTCTGTGCACGCAGCATGGTTTGTGTATCATGCAGTGGTCTGGGGCTTTGGTTGTCAGTGACTGTAGACTGGTTGCCAGGGTGGATGGAGGGGTCTGAGAGGTGGTAAAACAAAGTCATTATCAAGGTTTCAGAAGCCCGCATGTCCGCTATGTTGGTCTGTGTAGACAACGGAGCCTGCATAAGCGATTCTGAGGTAGGCAGTTTAGCTAGTAAAGTTCTTGTGCTGTGTGTAATCACTTCGACCTTGAATGTGGGTGGGTGGGTTGGGAGTGACCACAGAATGTTGTTTAGTGTGCCAGTTTTGGCAAGGGTGTCAGTGTGATCTTTAAAGTCCTCGTCTAGACTTGGTAACTTTGAGTGTCCTTTTTCCTTCTTCCAGTACACGATCACATTGTGTGTTTTTTTTTTTTTTTGTGATGTTATCACATTGCTAGAACAGGTGTTGGTGTTTGACATGCTTGTTTGCAAGTGTGAGTCCGAGTTCCACACATTCAGGTGAGGATTGGAAGAAACCCAGCGTGTGGTGTAAGGTTTGACCACCTTGCAGGTTGAGCCGAACAGCGACCCCTTTGGTGTAAGCTGGTACCACCGTACCCTGTTTGTTGACTAAGGTACAGAGGCTTGAACTTGGGCCTGTTGTTAGGGCGTTGTACTCATGGCTGGCTGCTGGGGTTCCCGTGACCTCTGTGACCTGACCGTCTGGCTCTGTGGGAGTTCCCGTGACCTCTGCGACCTGACAGTCTGGCTCTAGCAACCTGTGTGGCTGGAGAGAAAGAGGTTCTCGCACTTGAGCAAAGTCTTTTAGCTGTTTGAAGTTCAGAAAAGGGTCAAAGTGTTCTAGCAGGTCTTTGTCGATGAGCAATGTATGAGTGTTCATTGGTGGGACATACATGGGATGTATTAGACTCATCGGAACGAATGTCAGGTGAATGGAAACAACCTGTTCAAACTGGATGTCATCCTGTCTGTACACCTGTACATTCAGTTCATAAGTTTGAGGTGTAAGAGTTCGATCTTGTCTCTTAGCTTCAAATTGGAGTCTTTTGAAAAGGTAAGATGAGATCACCGTCAGGTTTAATCCTGTGTCGATCAGGTCTTCCCTGTTGACTCCTTTTTGACCCACCCCCTTTTTGACAGGGCTGCCCAGGAATGTTGGCATTAGGGCAGGTGGGACGATCGGTGGGCGATGAGGACCGGTCTTGTGTTGCTCGCTGCGAAGGCAGGTAGTCAAAACAGCATTTTCTGGTACCTTGTGTTTGTGGTACCTGGTGTGAGGACCTGTGCTGTCTCGTTCAGTTAGCTGTAGCTGTTGACTGTGGAGCTCGGGCAGTGTTCTGGGTGCTTGGCTCATCTTCCTTGCGAGTATTCATGTGAAGAAGATCTTTCAGCACCCTCAGGATCTCTGCTGTCTCAGACGTGGCTGCACTGTGTTGCCCTCTGCTGGCTTGGAATGGTATTGACTCTCTGTAAAGATGTCTGTGACTGTGGTGTTGTAGAGCGCCATCTAGGGTTAACTCCAAGCAGTGCTCAGAGACAGAGACGTTGGGGTTTTTCACAGTCTTTTCACAAATAGTCTTTTGCTTGGTGCAAGCTTTGTGGGCTAAGTTCCGTAACTCTTGTGTAGTTCTGTTACGGGGACACGCTGGGACTCTGAGATGAAAACTCCAACTGGCATGTAGGTTTAGGAGGAACAGAGTTTTTAAGTTGAAATCCTGTTCCATACCTGGTTCGTTGCATGCTCCGAAGTGGGTGTTTCGTAGCTGACTACAGAAAGTCTGTGGGTTTTCAAATCGGCCCTGTTTGAGGTCCATAGCAATAAGGAGCCCATGGTCTGAGTTTGGATCAGAGAATTCAAGAATCAAAGTCTGTAGCAGTTGCTGGTAGTACGCTTTGACAGTCTCTGGTTGACGATCCAGAAAGCAATGCACATCACGGCTGGCCGTGATTTTTAACAGGTACAATGTGTTCACATCTGTCACGTTAGCGACAGTTTGCAAATGAAAGTCAATGGCTTGTAAAGAAGCATGAACGTCATGTCCTCCTGCAGGATCTGGATTGAATGTAGAGATGCTTCTGGCTAGCTTGTGAAGTTCTCTGTGAGCAGTGCAGGGTTTAGTGACATGCGTTCTCTGGAAGGGTTCTCTTCCCTCCGTTGTTGACAGATGTTCTTGTAAACTCGCTGGTGATTTCCTTAGAAGGGAGATTACACCCCCTTTTCCAGCTCTGGGTTCTTGGCTGAAAGGGTTGGAGTGGCGGCCCGGGAGAAATTTTGTGGTGTGCGTTTCTCCGATCCAGCCACTCTGTAATCTGTGAAATTGTCTCAGTTCTGTGTGAACAGTGTAAAGTTCATCTTGGAGCTTGTCTCTCTGCAGAGTAAGCTTGTTGAATTTAGCTTGGGCCGCTTGCAAGTGTGTTTTGCAGGCCCAGGTTTTATAGTCTTTTTTTTTTTTTTAGTTCAGTCTCTGCTCTTTTTAGGAGAGCGTCGCCTTGCTGGAGTTTTTTGTTGAGTTCTTTACTGGCTTCTCTCTCCAGATGTTCTCTTTGATCTGTGTCGAGGCGAAGATCTTGCAGGGCATTGTGAAGTCTTTCAACTCCTTTCTGTAGCTCTGGATCTGTGTCGTCCTCTTTCTCGTGCTGGTTCTGGGTCTCGAGGAGAAGCTGATCAAGATGACTCTGGGTTGGGGCCTGGTCCTTCCAGGCCTCCTCCGCGATGTTGCTCCGTTCACTGAGCCGTGCCTGGGCGACGAGAATGTGAACTAGGCTTCCGAAGATCCTGGCGAGTTCTCTGTAGTAGTCGCTTTGGATCGCGTGCCATCAGTTCATCTAGCTCGGTGTCTAGTTGCTCTGGGTGCTGCAGGTTACTGGCGTCCTTGGGCAGGAAGGGGGTCGTCACTGCTTTCAACCATGTCGAGAGGTGGCCCCCGTGGACTGCTGGACTGGATGCCTGGAACATCCTGATTCTCTGTCGGTGAGAGAAGCACAGCACACACACACAAAAAGACCAATGCAAGTTCGTTCTACGCTTAACGAGCTATATTCATACGGGCTGTGCCGTTTATGAGAATTTTGGGGCTGACTGATGCAAACAGTCAGACAGTTAAGTAGCCAATTAACTTGGGTCAACGAAGGACCTGAAATGGAGATTTGACAGGCAGTAGCCTAGCGGGTCGTGTGATGACACCGGCTGCTGGTGGTCGCTCTACTATTTAACTTCGTTGGTGGCTCCCAGGATACTGTCTCTATGTGAAATGAAAGAAACAAATCACAACAGAACAGAGGGTAGAAAAGATCAAAGTGAAACAACACTTGAAATGAGATGAAAACAATAGAAACACAATGTGTTAGTGGGAAGAAGGAGGCCTAAGCCTACTGCTAGGTTTTAAGATAGGGCCAACAGGTGAGTGGGCTATCTGGGTAGGAAACCTAGAAATATGGTGTGGCTTAAAGAAGCAAAAGGGTCAGAACACTGAAAATATATCCGGGGGAATATCTAATATTCTGTGGCTTATAATAAGTGGATAGGTTATATCATTTTTGGTTCACCTGGTTGAATTGAAGTCATTCAGGTGGGAACCAGTGGCTTGGTCAACCTCCCCGGTGCTCCCCAAACACTGAACCGCAGTGTCCCCGGTCCTCCGTTACTCTGGCGTGTCGCAGGACAGCACGGCTTGTGACTTTTAGCACAACCTTTGGAGTGCGAAAATTGCTGATGTCTCTTGAGACAAGAGGGACCGAGTTTCACTCGCAGCCAGTATCGGTAACACCGATCGGGCAGCCTTGCTCACTGGAAACCTGAGATGACTGTCCAATCACCAAGGGAGTTCTAATCATGATAAAACAAAACAAAGGAATTTATGATAATAATGGTAATTATCAAAATAACCTAAGTCAAAAGAGAGAAGCAAAATAATAAACATCAAATAAAAAAACAGTAATGAAACAAGGGAGAAGGAGTAGCTGGTTTTCACCACAAGGGGGGGAAAGTACTGCTTCTCTGTCTTTAACCTGCTGAGCAGAAAACTTAATTCAAATTAAAAATTCAAAACTGGTTTAAATCAAAATTTAAAATAAGCATGTATGAATTAAAAAGGAAAATCTGAATAATATCCTATAATAACCATTGATAGCTTGTAAGTTATCATTAATGATCATGAAATTAATCAAACAGTGTGAGATTAATCAAAGAGGGTAAAAGTGGACATTCAATTCAAAACAGAATGGAAAAGACAGAGGTCTGTTAGTCGATTTAACAGGAGACTGCCACTAGATGGCTTACCTTCTAAGTGGGTCAATCAGTGGTTGACCTGAAACATCTAGATTTCAACTATTAAACAATTACATTTTAATTCAAATCATGTTTGAACTAAACTCAAAGTAAATGTAAACAGTCAAAGGCAGGGAACATTCTTTTGTTTCCCTGTAATAATATTCGCACGAGCAAAGCTGTAAATGCAAATAATTATCGAGAATTTAGACATCCAATTCAAATATACATCACAGGGGATTATAAATTAGCAATCAGAGCGCATTATCTGAAATGGCCACAGGATGGCAGCTTTGCACTCATGTAAGCTGGAATCAGAAAGCAGGGCGTACCCTGAAATTTCTAACCCACGCGTTCCTCCTGGTGTTTAGATAGAGGAATTACAATTTCAATAGGACTTAGAATTTATCTGATCATTTGTCAGGCTGATTTTCTGCATCAAAAATCACAAGTAACAAACCAAAGGTTTTAATCTCTGAGGTGCTATATTAACATAGGTTGAAGAAGGATCCGTTCACTTCCAAAACACAACTGTAACAAAAACAGGAATTTTCCAACTGTTGACTCCAATAGACATCTATCAAAATAGCACTTATGATTTAAATGTTTTAGGTTTAAAATCGGGTAGCTAAGCCAATTCTAGACCAGGAGTTTTTATCGTTTATTTTTTTGAATATCATGTGGTTTACCATGAATTCAATAACGATATTTAATAACAAGGCCTTTTTACTGAATCAGAGGAACATCGCTCATGTTCAGATTTACATGTTGCAACTAATAAAAGATTTCTTCATCTTTTAATTATTCATATTAAAATGTTCTCACTGTAAAAAGATTTTGGTCTTTCTTAACAGGATACTTTTAACATTATACTGCAGTTTACTTTCATTAAAAATAACAGTGACTATACTGTTAAGTTTCTATGAATACCTAGGTGCTACTGACCAGCTTTTTGCCTCAGTCAGTTAGGAGTGAGTTCGCGTCTTGCGACTTATCTCACAAGTAACGTTACATAATTTCATAGCGGACGTGCAGAAATTATTAAAAACCATATACACAGATTGATTGCTCACAAAACGAAGTTTGAAATAGCCGCGTTCCTCCACCAAAATGTAACAACAATGAGTTTTACGTAGTAATTAACTCAAATGATATATAGGGAATTTGAATAATTAATCAAGAATTTGATTAATATATATCTCAGATGACAGTTACATTTAATTTTATTGATTATGAAAAATAGCTCAATTGCCAATACCAATACTAATCACAGGGCACTGTAATTTACTCATTAATATGTCAATATTACATTCTTCATATCAATTATTGTGATCTCTTACTGTAAATTACTGCAGATCAAACCGTGGTATGTCCAGCACACCACTGTAGACCTATCAATTTTCAATAAAGTTATCACGCCTTATAATTCAAGGAAAAGTATTCTCTGGCCATGAAAATATTATCCTATCCTTATGATAAATTTAGTTTCTAAATTTAGAGCTTGTAGCTAAAGATCAGACACATCTCAGTGACTCGTAATGTGAGTGGGGTGGAGTCCAAAGCCAATCATTTTATATATGGGTTTTTAATAATTCAACTAGTAATACATCAAACTACAAATCACACAGAGTAAATATGCGTACGAAAATACAGACAATAAACATTCACAAGACACAACGGAATCCAAATAAAAGAGAGAGAGAGAGAGAGAGAGAGAGAGAGAGAGAGAGAGAGAGAGAGAGAGAGAAGTGGAGAAAGCGAGAGAGATCACAGAATGAGCTCAGGTATGAAAATCAGTCAGTAAACCTTAGTGGAACCAACAACGAATCAAATAATAGCAACACTTTAAAGCAGCATTTAAATCTCCATAGAAAACGATACTTGCATGGCCCAGTGGGTGAGCGTGGTACCGGCGACGCACGTGTGATGTCACGTGGTCCTTTGAAAACTGCGCGCGTGGGCCGGAGGCCGTGTGACGCGCGCGCAAGCTGCGCTGGATCTTGGCGTGAGCGTGGAGTCACGTGTTCCTTTGTTGCAAAGAGGTGTTCGTTCATCTTCGCGCGGTATTTGAAAGGTTCAACAAACAATGTTCCAGAATTCGTCTTCATTGTGTGGAGAGGCGAATAGTTGAATAAACTTAGTAAAGAAAAGAAAACAAAACAACGAAAATGAAAGTTTCCAAATGAGCCATGAAAATGGCTTTCCTCTCCTCAGTCCGTGTGCTGAGGGGGGAGGAGAACTGAGCGCGGCCCGAGGCCGCGCGGAGCGACGTGTCCGAGAACGGAGAACAGGAAGAAGAGCAAGAAGAGCGCAAGAAGAGCCAAGAGAGAGACGGACCTTGTTCGGTCGACTCTTATAGCTTGAGATGTTCACGCCTCTTTTCGCGTGAACCACCCAATGAACATCCGCGATCTGAAGCGGCGGGAAAGTTCCTTTGTCTCTGTTGAGACAACCCCCTGATGATTTAGGGCCTGTCCGATTTCATCAGGAATATTAAAGCAAGTTCATTATTCCAGATTAAATACATTTTTCATTACTTTGCTCTAGATAAATGGGTCTGTCAAAGCATGACGATTAGAACAAGACTAGACATAATATATATATGACCAAAGATCTAATTTTTAGATCGAATTACACATTTAAAGATTTGTTTAACACATGATAACACTGCAGATATTCCCAATTTATATGGGAAACCTCTAATGTACCGCAAAAACAATACTATACACATTAAGACTACATTTGAGTACATTCTATCATTCTTTTGTAAGGATTAGGTTTCCTGTCCTGTGGTCCTGTGAGCTCGTAAAATTTTACGAGCTACCAAGGAGTGTGGGGGTTGCAGAACATTTCTTTTTGAGAAAGTATAAGATTGAAATCAAGCATTTCCACTTATAAGTCAGCACTTTAACCATTTACCCAGGATTAACCATTTTATGCAATACACAAACATATAAAATACATATTTAATAAAGGACTTACAAAAGTAAGGAACAAAAAGAAAGGTTTCTTTTTGTGTGTGTGTGTGTGTGTATGTTAAGGAATTTGGTTTCAGGTATCCTTTGAGGCTCGCATGGGTATCGTAAAGTAATTTAAGTCCAGCCAGGCTGGTATTTAGTACCAACAGTCTGAATTTACAAAACAGAATTTAACCCATGAATCGCTGACCTGCATATCTGTTACACCATTTTTGGTCTCCATGTACATGTTCTTAAAGTGAAAGCTCAGTATGAGCCTGCTGTTGCAGTTACACTGTAGTTGTGCAAGCTCTGTGAAACAGGTCTTATATTCATCATCCCACCTCTATGCTTCGTTCACACACTGTGTATGTGTTTGTTGTGAAGCACTCTGTAAGCTTGCTCTGAAAGTGTAGTAGGCAATCATTAACAGTAATGGGCTTTGTGATACTTTCAGTTTAAGAATCACTGACCCAAAACAGGAAAAAAACAATTCCCACCTCTCTCTACCCCACTCAGTATTTCACTGACCTAATTCAGCTCAGTCCCTCCATGGGGCCTGGTTTGGCCCTGCATGGCCAGCAACACCTGAAACAGTGAGTGAGTTGAAGAGAGCAAGCTGAGGTAAATAAGGTAAAGAGAGGACAGAAATAAGAGGTTTTTTTTTTTTTTTTTTTAATTGTTCCCTGGAGTTTCAGATACACAGGAAGTTGGCCGTATATATGGCCTGGGTTAAAGACACCTGGCCCTAGTCATCAGTGCATAAGCTGGCTCTCTTGGTGCAGAGCTAAATAGAGAAGAAATTATGAGCCGGCACCAGAGGAAGAGCCAGTCTTCAATGCTCAGTTACCCTTTAAAAGGTAACGAAGCGGTGCAGAAGTGACAGTCTGTCTGACAGTGTGTTGAGGTTTATGTATTTTTGAAATGATACATGCGGACATTTCCATTTACCCAGACACTGTTACTTAAAGAGATTCTGTAATCATTTTCTAACCCTTATTTACGCCCAACGACTTATTTGTCTATTAATGGATATTAGTCTTTACTGTCTTATTACACTAAATGCTAAATTAAAAAAAAATGATAATAAAATATGAAAATAGTGGAAATAAAAAACTGCAGAATCAGATTTCATTGTAATTTGGCCTATTAGAATGTAACCAAATGCAACTAAATTGTACCTAAGACAGAGCCTTGTTGCACTCTGTACCTATCTGTTAAAGATCAATCACACTACACTTTCACCTCGTAGCTGATTTTAAAGACCATCAATTTAAAACTATATCACTGCAGGAAAGTGGAGTGTGTTGTTTGTTTTAACATTCTGGATTTATTATTTTTTGTTTGTTGTTGAATTTAAGTTGATAATTACACCCGGCAGAGTGTGACGTCAGATCTCAACTTCTACATTATCCAAAAAATGATAAACATCAGTCTCACAAGATTAGTTTTTTTTATATTCTTAGGTATGAAGTGACAAAATATCAGTTCCTTTGTACTTTGTTAGATTTTACAGTACAACAAATGATTGGTTAATTTTTATTCCATTATCTGATCTATACATTTTACATATTGTATTTACAGTCATGTCCTTAGGAGACAATTTCCTACTAAAGCATGAAATTACATGAAGTTCACTAACCATCTCAATTAGCATTACCAGGTATAAAGTACCAGGAGAGCCTGTTTTGGTAAAAATCACACTTTTAATGTAGCCCAACATAAGTAACACAACTATAAATGCAGATATTACTGTATATGTAACAAGATGTCTTAAATAAGACATGAGCACAGAGCATTTGCACTGCTGAAGGGATTTTATGTATTTTAAAGTTATTGTGAAATTCAAGACTTTGTTTAAAGCTGAAATCTCCAGCTTGCACAGTTAGAACTAGATTCTGCACTAGTATGCTACTGGGACTATAAAGACAGTCAAAAGCAATACCATAATTAATAAGTCTAGGGTGGCTCGCGGAATCCGCTGAGCGTAAGTGAAACACGGTGATTACTTTCTCTTTCCACCATCATGCAGATAGCGCAGTCATGTGCAGATAAGCACAGAGGAATCCATTTAACATGAAGGCAGTGGATAGACTGTGCATGTTTATCAGCCAGCAGCACAAGTTGCTTCAGTAGAGATATAGGATCCAAACGCTCCGACAGCAGATAAGAAAAGCGGGTGGGCGAAGCGAGCGGAGGAAGTGATAGCGTCTCTTCCAGTTATATTTCTCTCACATTCTCATTGTCTGGGCTTTGTTTTGGTGAGAAAAGTCTTGGGCCTACTTTTTATGATCAAAATAAGGTTGTTCATCAGACGTACTGTAATGGAGTCAGTTCAGTCGTACACAGCTCCTTTAAAAGAAAAATGGTAGATGACTCGTCAGGAAATGCAATATACTTAAATGATTTCCCTTATGTGTTTCCATTTATCCCACTTTACCCCAGCTACTGTATTCTTGACAGACAATCTGAAAAGCTTAGCTTTAGCTTCTACATACACTATCAAAAATACTAAAGCAACCTCTAATCTGATACAAACTGTAATTACAAAACAATTATCACAAAACAAACCCACACACAGGGACTAGGACCACAAGCTGGTTGACTGTACATTATCCAGCTCATTACAGTTCTACACAGCAAGTGTAATAAAAATGCATCTGAAAAGTTGATTTGTGTGAATTATTTTATCATGTGTGAGGAAAGATGGTTAAATGTTGCATGACATAGTTGTGTGCCACTGTGGAAGGTCTGCAGTGTGTTTATTTGCAGTATTTTGCCTCTGTACATCTCTAAAGCGGGTATTCTCTCTACTCTGGGTGACCTCAGGTGTTCTAATGGCTATTTTGGTAGTCCCAACATTCCTGGAGGTTCCTGTCAGCCGTGTACGTGTAATGGGAGCCTGGATCTTACAGCAGAGCTCAGCTGCGACCCGGTGACCGGCGCCTGTCTGCGCTGTCGTGAGGGATAGGGAGGGTCGGACTGTGAAAGGTGCGCTGACGGATACTTTGGAGATGCCCTTATAGCCAAGAATCGCCAATGTGAATGTAGGATCTGATTTTTATTGTTTCAGATCATATCCCTTTAGCTAACAGCAACACATGATGTCTAATCTCTTATAATCACAATGTCAAGAATATTCTGAATATGTCACCAGAGGTAAGGCTGACATTTCACTAAAAGATCCAGCTATGAAGTTTTGATTAAAAAATGATAATAATAATAAACACTACATGAAAGAATTGTTCATTATTAGATCTATAATATGCATACAGTACAAATATTAGCTCGCCACTGATTTATATAAATACTCTTTAAACCTAAAGGAAGATCTACCATGACCTCTGAGTTTTTTAGGTGATTATATTTGTTTCTGTAGAAGACATCTAGAGTGATTTCAGCTTTTTAAAAACCATGTTTATTGATTGGATAACCTGCAAAGAACTACATTACCCATAATCCTGTAGAGAGATCCACCAATCAAGTCACTGTTACCATGATCACAGTTTTAGGCAATTTGTTTTTGTTTTTATGAAATTGTAATTTGTTTGGCTTGTTATTAGTTCATTATTAACGGTACAAAAAATAATTTAGACCTTTTTGATAGAATAATATTTATATTATGAATAATCTTTTTTTATTTAAATGAAAATGTTTAAATGATTAAATGTAAATGAAATCATAAGGAGTGAAATTAAAATTTTGGAACTGTTCTCAGTTTCAGAAGAATTCAATTTCAAATTCAATAAAATAATACTCAATTATATAAACAAACTTATTGTTATTAGTTTCCATAGTATGATTTTGGAAAACTCCCAGAACAGAAAATTGGGCACTGTCTGTTAAACACTCTACAACTACAATAAGAGGTGGATATTTTGAGCCCTCCGTTGTGGCTGTCATTTTAGTATATATATATATAGTTTTAAAGGGTCAGTTTTTGTAGAAATTAAATTGTGTTCTTCAAGACAGATCTGTGTGTGTGTGAGGTGAGTTGATCAAGTATCTCGGTCCGTCTACCCTCAAGGACTATAGACACAGATTCCCCTCTAATAAGACTCATGCAACACAGAGTCAGTCAGGGTCAGGCTGTTCAGAAAGTGTGTGTGTGCATTATACTGAAACGCAATCTGCCCTCCTGCAGCCCTACAGCAGTGTGCCTATGGTTACACCATGCTGTAATTTTAAGCAGGATAGAGTCATTCTGTTTGATTGTTTTCCACACACACTGCACTGATTAGCATGCATAGGAGTCATGGAATATTGAATAATCACACTCGTTTTTAATTTTAGTTGTTATATATGCCAGAGGCAAGTTCAAAGCACATTTGGGTTGCACACATTTCCTTGGTTGTGCATGAAACATGACAATGAAACAGTTTTCTCAGTGTGTTCCTCACTGATTTTATCAGTGCTTAGTGCATTTGAGATGGTTATAATTTGTAATGTGAAAATTAGTGTAAGAAATGAATAATTGTTTATGTTGTGAAATTATTACTTTTCAAATAAAAATCTTGCTCAAATTGTTATACATAACTCCAATTAGATTGGAATTTCTTACTGAGTTAGACAATTGCTAAATAAAAACATTTCACTAATATCAGACACACTGCACAAAAGTCAAATTTGTACTAAACAAATATGTACTAAAATATACAAACGAGTGAAAAGGAGTGAGGTTGAACAGAGAATCTTGTCCTATGATTTTCCATTTTTAACCTCTAAAGCATGTTTATATTTTAATGTAAAATAGTGGGACCTTCTTTATTTCAGTTGGGAATAACATTTTCTTAAGAGCAGAATCAACAACAGAACAATGCAGTCCAGCACACCGCTCAGTTGGATACTTATAGAAATAGTTTGCATGACCTACATTACACAGAAAGGCTTCTTTACCTGCATTGTTATACATAATGAAGTGCACACCAGTTACTCCTAAACACACTGACACTTTGGTTTGAATGGGCAGGTCCTTTAAGCTTGTCAGTAATCGGCCACTGTTATGATCGGCTTTTGTCACTGGATAGGAAACACTATCAGCCCCCCTTTACTATTGTGAATATTTTGACAACATAATCAAAATAAAATGATCATTTCCAGACAAAGTATTATAAAATCATTTACTTATAGTTTGTGATTCAGCTACAGTCAGTAGACAGTCACATTCAGCTTAATCAGGTGTCAGCCATTAAGGGGCTGAATACCGGTGGGAGGGGCCTATGGTTAGACGATACCTACGTTCCATTCGGAAGGGTTCATCCCTATGCCTTAATCCTTTCAAAGGGTTTACCATTCGGAGTGAGAAAGTTCATGGGTTGAAAGGTGTAGGGGATCAAACAACTGTTTCTTTAAGTGTCTTTCTGAATCATCATACCATGCCTATATTAAGGCGCCTTCATAGTGGAAGGAATAGGCACAAAATATTTTATGTACAGTACAGTGCCTATCAAAAGTTTGGAATACATTTACATTTAGTCATTTTTAGACTTTTATCCAAAGCAACTCACAATTGGGGAATACATAAAGTGAATCTTCTTAAAGAGGCTATCACGACTGCAATTGCAAGGCGGTTTAATGACAAGATAAAAATATGGTCAGAAAAACAGACTACAGTGATGCTGAAAAAACAGGGGAAGAGTGGCGACGATCACAAGCTCAGATGGTGTGTGTTGCAGGGACCTCGGTGGACAACAGTGATGATCCTCGGTGATCCAGTGCTATAATCCCAGTGAAGGTGCTCGTGATTCCGGTGCAGGGAACAAGAAGACTCTACGAAGAACAACGGGAGAATCCATAATCCAACACAGCCAGGGGAACAGAACGGAACATAGGGAAGAACCCCAACGATCAGACAACATGAGACACCAGTTACTGAACTTAAATAGACACACACAAAGGGACGCAGGTGGTGCTGTTAATCAGTAGTGATCAGGGACCACGCCCACAGACACACAACTGCACACTAAAAAAACCAAGAGAGACAGCAAATTCATGAACCATGACATTACCCCTTCCCCTAGGAACACCTCCTGGCATTCCTCGATGGACATACCTGTCGATTGTAATCATCAATCAGGGAGTGATCCAGAATGTCCCTAGCAGAATGTCTCCTCCGGAGCATAACCATCCCAATCCACCAAGTATTGGAATCCGCGTCCCTTCTTCTCGAATCCATAATACGCTTAACCAAATAAGTGTATTCCCCATCTATGAGACGCGGCGGGGGAGAAACCGGGACCGGTGGGTTAATAAGTGAATGAAACACAGGTTTTATTTTAGACACATGGAAGGCGGGATGAATTCCCCTGTACGCAGGAGAAAGTTTGAGGCGGACTGCCAACGGACTAATGATTTTGGTGACATTGGATGGAACTCAGAGGACAAGGGAATATTGTTGCGCTCAGATGAAGGCTAGTTGTAAGTCCAGGTGCGTGAAAACCAGTAAAATGTAGAAGAGACTGTAGATGGTTCGCACTCTGAAAGACTAGACAAAGTCTTTAACAAAAAGAATCAATCACGTTCCAGCCATCCAGCTATTCTCAATGCTCATAATGAATCAACCACAGACATGCAGTCAATTAATACCCGATAGATAATCAGGAAACAAGTAACAGGTGCAAAGGGAGGGGCTTCAGCCCAGACCCAGAGAACAAGTAAAAACACAATTATTTTAATAGAAAAGTTAACAATATTTATCTCTAAAAAAGAATAAAGACATTTACAGAAAACATGAATAGTTTATCTCTTCATTCATCCCTTTCGGGAAAAGGCTGTTGAGTTCAAAAATCCAAAAAGATTCGCTCTGTAGCAGTTTTTTATCTACATCACCACCTCTTCTTTTAGGCAAAAGTCTTTCAATGCCCAGAAATTTCAGGTCAGAAATTGCATGCTTAGCTAGTTGAAAATGTTGGGAAACAGAAGAAGTTGCATCACATCTCCTGATTGCACTCAAGTGTTCCAAAATTCTCGTACGTAAAGCCCTGATAGTTTTGCCTATCAGGTCAAGGTAGTCAGAGGTGCGGCTAGTTGGCTGTAGTTGATAGAAATTGGCGAACCCCAGAAACCTCTGTAGGGCCTTATGGGAATCGGGACTTGGCCAATCTATCACAGCCCTAACCCTAACCTAAGGATCCATACGCACTCCCTAAAACGAGACGATGTACCCTAGGAAAGGAACAGACTGTGCATGAAAAATGCATTCCTCTGCCTTGACAAAAAGCCCATTCTCTAGAAACCTTTGAAGCACTCATCTGAAGTGCTGAACATGATCCTGGAGAGAAGATAAAAAAAATCTATATCTCATCCAGGTAAACCTATATGAACCGGTCAACCATATCTCTCAGCACGTCATTAACGAGTTCTTGGAAGACCGCTGGGGAGATGGACAGCCCGAAGGGTATTCAAAGTGCCCCCTAGGGGTATTAAACGCGGTCTTCCATTCATCGCCCTCCCTTATGTGGACCAAATGATAAGCATAGCGTAAATCCAATTTTGTGAAAATGGATGCTCCCTCTAACCATTCGATGGCTGAAGACAAAGGATAAGTATTCTTTACCGTGATGTTGTTCAGCCCCCGGTAATCGATACACAGTCACAGAGATCCATCCTTTTTCCCACAAAAAAGAACCCTGCCCCCGCCGGAGATGAGAAAGGATGAATGAACTTGGATGCCAGAGAATCATAAATATATTTCTCCATAGCCTCCCTCTCTGGAACAGAAAGTGAATATAATTTACCCTTAGGCAGAGTCTTACCTGGTACTAAATCTATGACACAGTCGTAAGGACGATGCAGAGGTAGAAAAGCAGCCAGGGACTTACTGAACACTTCCCTCAGTTCCTGGTACTCCTCAGGCATGGTAGAGAAATTTACTACCTTTTCCATGAACACAGAAACAGGCACAGATGAAAAAGCAGACACAAGACAAGACTTATGACAATGGACACTCCAAACAGACAAGGAATTTTGTATCCAATCGATACTGGGATTGTGGAGAGTGGTGACCAAGAACTATGGGTGCAAGTGGTGTGTCCAGGAGGAATCTAATGTTCTCGGAGTGATTGCCAGAGGTGATGAGGGTTACGGGTCCGGTAGTATGGGAAATGAAAGGGAGTTGCTGTCCATTTAGCACATTAAGGTAAATCTTGTGAGTGAGGGTAAACATTGGCATGTTGCGTTGTCGTGCCAGTTTAATATCCAAAAAATTACCTTCAGCCCCAGAGTCCAGTTGTGCCCTAGTGTCGTGCTTATGGGTTGCCCACCTTAGTCTTATCGGGAGGTGTGTAGAGGAGGTTTTCTTAGTGGAGATCCCACCCGATAGTAGCCTTCTTGTTACTACCGGGCTTGATCTTTTACTGGGCATGAGTGGATGAAATGGCCTGCCTCCCCGTAGTAGAGGCAAAGTCCTAGGCACCTCCACCTCTCCCTCTCCTCCCGGGAAAGCCAAGCTCTACCCACCTGCATAGGCTCGGGATCAGAAACGGGGCTGACCATGTCCTCTCTGTCCGTACGCGCATCCTCTGTGCTGCGAGATGGGGTTCGCTGATGGAAACGGCTCGTGCGACTCAAAGGCGCGTCGACCCTTAATGCTAGTTCAATTAGACCGTTAAGTTTGGGTGGAAGGTCCAGCATGTAGATCTACTTCTAGACATGGTTAGCCAGTCCATGTAGGAACCAGTCCCACTGCGCCTCCTCGTTCCAATGGCACTCTGCGGCCAGGGTGCTGAACTGGATGGAGTACACTGACACCGAGCGGTCCCCCTGGCGGAGATCAGCGAGCAGTCTGGCTGCCTCTCTACCTGCCCCCGCATTGTTTAAGACCCTCCTCATCTTTTCTGAGAGTGCCTGGAACGAGGGGCGGCATGGATCCTGATTTCCACACACTGCCATTCACCACCGAGCCGCCTTGCCCGACAGAAGGGTGAGGACAAATGCCACTTTGGTCTTCTCCTGACGAAACATCTGTGGCTGCAGTGAGGAATACATCGAGCAACGGGTAAGGAATGCTCTGCAATACTTGCGCTCACCTGAGTATCCCTCTGGTGTGGGTAAATGGGGCTCATGTTGATGAGGTGGCTCGGGAGAAACTGGTAGCACGGGCAGTGGGGGTGGGGCAGCTGGGCTTCTCAGATGTTGGAGTTGTTGGTTGAGCTCAGACACCTGCGCCTCAAGAGCTTGGATCGCCCGACCTGTGTTGGCGATGCTTTCCTCTTGTTGATCCATCCTCTCCATGCTATGAGAGCCGAACTCGTCCCAGTCAGTAGCGCCTGCTGCATCAATGATGGTGGTCAGATCGTTCTAGACAACATTGATGCTGAAAACAGGGGGAGAGTGGCAACGATCACAAGCTCAGATGGTGTGTGTTGCAGGGAACTCGGTGTAAAACAGTAATGATCCTCGGTGATCCAGTGCTGTAATCCCAGTGAAGGTGCTTGTGATTCCGGTGCAGGGAACAAGAAGACTCGACGAAGAACAACAGGGGAATCCACGATCCAAAACTTAAATAGACACACACAATGGGACGCAGGTGGTGCTGTTATGCAGTAGTGATCAGGGACCACGTCCACAGACACACACCTGCACACTAAACAAACTGAGAGAGAGACAGCGAATTCATGAACTGTGATAGAAGCAAGCAGACACAGGAAGTGCTCATGATACCAAGTTTCAGTTATTTGTTAAAATAAGTAAAAGTGCGAAAGGGAATGAATATATAAAAAGAAAAATAAAGTTTTTTTTTTTTTTTTTAATTTATTATAAGTCAAGTAGCATTAAAACAGATGAGTTTTCAGCTGTTGCTTGTAAATTGTCAGGGATTCAGCCTTCCGCATAGGGGTGGGAAGATCATTCCACCAGCCAAGAATGGCTATTTTAGTTTACTATTTTAGTTTTCTATTTTAATAACTGGAATTAAATGAACTGGATATAAATATAAACTTAAACGTTGAAATAAATTAAACCTAAATAGTAATATTAACAAAAATAATAATAATAAATAAATAAATAAATATATAAAGCTAAAATGAAACTATAACAGCTAATTGAAAATATTAATAAAAACTAGAAATATTATATACATAGGTCCTTACTGCAATTTAGTTGTTGCAATTTTATGAATTGTTCTTTGCAAACATTTTATTTCTGTTATATAATCTATGTGACCCTGGAGCACAAAATCAGTCATAAGTAGCACTGGTATATATGTTTATATGTATGGTATATGGTATATAACAATACATTGTATGGATCAAAATTATAGATTTTTCTTTTATGCCAAAAATCATTAGGATAGTAAAGATCTTTTGTAAAGATATATTGTACATTTCCTACCGTAAAAATATAAAAACATATTTTTTTGTTTAGTAATATGCATTGCTAAGAACTTAATTTGGACAATATTAAATTAAATTTTATTAATAAGATTCGGGAGGAGCGCGTCAGATACTTAGCCTAATCAACACAGGTGGACTATAATCAAGTAATCAATCCCATAGTATAAATATCGCTGACTTACTTACCTCTATCCATTGACGGCTTATCAGCATGCTGGTTCGCTTCGTCTGTCACCTTATCACAGACCAAATTTTTGTATCAACAAAGAGAGCTACACAGGGGATTTATAAGACCTGCTGCTTTTGCCGGACCCGAGATCATTTCTACCCAGCCAAACACGGCCGTTGAGCAGCATTAAGTGTCATCGCGACAGCTGCTCTCCTCGCCAAGCCACACGTCGTGGCCAAATAGACCGTGCAAGCTCCGAGATCGCCTCGCTCGACACAACGATCGTACCACCCGAGACCGAGCTCTCCTCGAGTACTGGATTGAAGCAGAAAGAATCCAACCAGCCTGGGCCGAACCCCAGTTCTCACCGCGGCTCAGCCTTTCACCCCCGCGTTCCGGCCGAGTGGCAATTTGGCACTTCCTCTAGCGGCACAGACCGCGCGACGTTAACCAGTACATTTTCAGGCGAAGACGCTAAAAACAGGTTCTTCTTTTTCTTCATTGGGTTTTTACGGCAGTTGGCATCCAAAGTGTTGCATCTTAAAGCAGATTCGCGGCTAAAGTTTGTTAAACGATGTCATGATGCAGTTCCGTCTTATTCTACTAGTGTATTATGGCGGTTTTGTTAGCGTAAAGGTGCATTACCGAAACCTGCTGATTTGGAGTGTGGATTGCGCATAGATTTGGACTACAGATACAAACGTTCCGTCGGATGATGATGCCACTTTTAACCACGAAGCCAAGGCATTACATTAGCCTTACCGCGCACGTTTAAACCTCACTGAAATGATACAGACATAAGTTCCATGAAAAAAAAAATGCTTGTAAGTCTCTGGATAAAAGCGTCTGCTAAATGCTTAATTTAATTTTAAATTCTAATTCCCATGCAAGTTTTCTGGTAGGACCAAATCATTTAGGGACCTATTTCACCATTCACCGGCGTGATCACTCAAAATTAATCTAAAACGCATCTGCCCTCGTGTTTTGACGCAGGATAGCAAGTGCGAGTAAAATTACTGTCGCCTTTTACGGACCGTAATACGAAAAAACTGGCAAGTAAATATCTTTAGAAACCACTTGGAAACGAATAGCACATAACTGCTATTAACCCATTTGCTTGCAAACATCGCCAATAGCCCCAGTTTATTATCGTTTCACTTTCACAGCACTTTAAACAACACTCTTTGACTTGGTCTGGATAAACCGTGCATCAATTGAAATACTTTGGCTTTGATATTTGACCAATATTTAGATAAAACATAATTTCAGTGACAGTTATTTAGTAATTATGTCAGGAAAACTATTCCTATTCCTGAACGGTAAATGTCGAAGTGTTAGCTCGTGGACAAATGTTGATCATGTATCTAGTCAAAAAGAATCATGAGCAGAAACATCTTTATTTTGGGTATGTAATTTCTGTCTCCATGCCAAAAATGGGGGGTGACTGGTTAACGTTACTGCTATAATCATGTCTTTCGGTACAACGTCTTACAAGACTAAACATGCTTCATAGTTTCCAAAGGCCTCTGTTTCCACAGTCCATACTACAACGTGAAAACAGCGTTCCAAACGTATCCACTCGGGAGATCGTCTAAAGAGCCTGGAGGCCAAATGAGAGGGAAAGATGCTTTTCCAACATAACATAATAATGTGGACAAGGCTTGAGGAATTGTCAAATCAGGCAACCAATTGCTAAGCTGGTAACACAGTAGGCTACCCATTCATTTTTAGCTTGCCCCATCAAATGTTACTAACTCTTTTTTACTCTTCCCACAGCCCACATCTACAGCAGCTGAAGCAAGCAGCCTTTCCTGTACCTCCTCACTGCCGCGTAGTGTCTGCTCCCGCAGGAGCCTTTCCTATACCTCCCCACTGCGGCAGCAGTGTCTGCTCCCACAGGAGCCTTTCCCGTATCTCTCCACTGCCACAGCAGTGTCTGCTCCCGCAGGAGCCATTCCTATACCTCCTCACTGCTGCAGCAGTGTCTGCATCCCGCAGGAGCCTTTCCCGTATCCCGTATCCCGTAACCATTCCGTTATCCCATCTCAAAGGATGATATGAGCCTGTAGGTGGCAAAGAAGTCTCCATCCACAAATAGACATACATGTGAAAGTGACGTGACATTCAGCCAAGTATGGTGACCCATACTCAGAATTTGTGCTCTGCATTTAACCCATCCGAAGTGCACACACTCAGAGCAGTGAACACACACACACTGTGAACACACACCCGGAGCAGTGGGCATTCATTTATGCTGCGGCGCCCGGGGAGCATTTGGGGGTTCAATGCCTTGCTCAAGGGCACCTAAGTCGTGGTATTGAAGGTGGAGAGAGAACTGTACATACACTCCCCCCACCCACAATTCCTGCCAGCCCGGGACTCAAACTCACAACCTTTCGATTGGGAGTCCGACTCTCTAACCATTAGGCCACGACTTCCCCATACATCATTTGCAGATATAAGGTATTCCATCGTACTGTAATAGGTAATCCAATACGTGCCATATTTTAAAGGAGCTCTCACTAACGGAGTTTAATGCCACAGTTACATTAGAATGCATCTCATTCTAGTTTCAGGGACGGCGCGTCGGTCCCATCATGAGGCATGTGGTCCGGAGCGCGTATGACCAAGGCATCGTTTCAACTGAACTCACTCCAAATATATGAACTTACCGGTTTTTGAATACCTTATATTTAAGGTATTCGTTTACGTCTATATTAGGGTTAAATCGTTGGACTTTAAATGGAATCTACTATCATTTAAAAAAAAAAAAATTCACAGGACAAGCGAGATGACAGTAGTGCCGACTACATGAACTAGCAGTTTTAAATATAGTTTTTTTATATTTAATGACAGTTTATCAGTACGTCCGAAAGTATATTTTTCGATTATTGGTGATTAATTAGGCTCTTTTCGTGCACCTGCATGGTTAAAATGGCAAATAGTAAGCTCAGACAAGTATAAAGAATTTTTCTCTTACTCCACCTATGCACGATTACATTGTTGATATCTACCATCGATCTCACGTGCTGACAATATGACGATTCGACCACGACCACATCGCCGATAAATGGCACCTAGTTCGGGTACACTGGCACAGGAAATCCAATTTATTTTTGCACGCTTAATTTAGAATACAATGTCTGCACCAAGATTTTTCGGACTCATTATCGGAAGCAGCTTATTGGATTTGCAAAACAATTATTCAAGTAAGCCTCACAGCGTCTACCCTCGTAAACAAACAAATCATCAACCAAATCATCCTTAGTATCGAACTCCCTGCCAGGCACTGCAAGAGTGCTCCCGGTTGAGCCAACCTTTGCCTTCTCCGCTCAACTATCAGCAAAGCTTACTCGTATGACATCGCGAGTATTAATCTCCTGTCAGATGCTTTCCCGCTTAAGCAATCTTGGACTTTCCATCCGACCACCAGCGACGCTTAACCGATTAAAAAGTCTGATTAACCCAAAAAAAAAAAAAAAAGTCAGTCAGTCAGCGACACTTACCTATCGAACACCAACGAGTACATCAGAGCTAAAACAAATTCTCCCTCCGATGGCAAGATGTACCCATCCAATACCGCAAGTTACGCTTTTGCCGAACACCAACGGGTGCTTCGCAGATAAAACAATCTCAATTTTCCATCCGATGGCTGGAGAGACTACCCATCTGGTGTCGCAAATTTAATAAGTAAATAAATAAATGAAAAAAATAAAATTAAAATAAAAAAACACCGGATGCCGGCCATAGCCTCCCGGCCAGACAACCTCACCTTTTCCATTCTGCGGCCAGCAAGGCTTACCCGTTCGTTGCCAGGAGCTCACACTCCCTTCGGACGTAGGTGAAAGCCCCCGGCTACCCTTTTGCCATTCTGTCTTACGTACGGAGAGGTTTACCCATCCAATGCATGGAGTCAGGGCTCCCATTAGATGTAGGTGAGAGCTTCCCGGCTAGATAACCTTATCTTTTTCTGTCCTTTGGCCAGCGAGGCTTAACCATTCGATTCCGGGAGCTAAGCTCCTGTCGGACGAAGGTAAGAGCCTCCTGGCTGGACAACCTTTTCCGTCCTTCAGCCAGAGAGGTTTACCCGTTCGATTCCTGAGGCTAAGCTCCTATCGGACGTTGGTCAGAGCCTCCCGGCTAGACAACCTGACCTTTTCAATCCTTGGCCAGCGAGGCTCACCTGTTTGATGCGAGTGCTCCCATTGGATGCTGGCGAGAGCCTCCTGGCCAGCCAACCACGACCATTCCACGTGGTTTAGATCACAAAAACCTACAAGCAAGCCATTCGATGCCGCAAGTACCAAACACAAATAAACCCTCCTTCCTTTCTACGGTCGTCAAGGCTTACCCATCTCTTGCCGTGAGTAGCAAACTCCCATAAGAAGCCGACGAGAGCATAACGACCACACAAACTTACATTTTCCATCCTACAGCCTGCGAGGCTCACCCAGTTGTTTATGGGGAACAGGACGTTGGATGCTGGCAAGAGCCTCCTGGCCACCTATCGTTATCTTTTCTGTCCCACATCCGGAGAGGCTTACCCGTTCGATGCGTGTGCTCCCTTCGGACGCCGGCAAGAGCCTCCCGGTTAGACAACCTTACCTTTTCCTTTTTTATGGTCAGCAAGGCTTACCCGTTCGATGCACATGCTCCTTTCGGACGCCGGCGAGAGCCTCCTGGACAGACTTCCTTTACATTTCCACTCTACGGTCGGCAAGACTTAACCCGTTTGATGCGTGTGCTCTCTTCGGACGTCGGTAAGAGCCTCTCGGCCACGCAACTTACCTTTCCATTTGACGGAAGGCGAGGCTTAACCGTCCGACGCTACGAGTCTCGACCTCTCGCCAAATCCTGCAAAAAAACAAAAACAAACAACAACTCTCAGCTACCCTCAGCTACCCTCACATCTTTTAACCCCCGCCTGGCGAGGCTTGCCCGTTTCGATGTTCTGAGTTTAATGCCCCATCAGATGCCACGAGAGTCCTCCCAGTCGGGTTTTCCTTTCCACTCTCCCTATCCGGCGAGGCTTACCCGTCTGATGCATGTGCTCCCTTCAGACGTTTGGCGAGAGTTCTCCCGGTCAGGCCTATGCTTGCTGGCCGCAAGTGAGTCTCATCCATCCGATGCCGTGAGTCGGGATCTCCCTTCGGATGTCGCCAGAGTCCTCCTTGTTGGCCAGTCCAAAGCTTGTTATCTGCCAAACCGATAGGACCCAGACATCCTGAGTCTCAATCTCCTGTCGGAGGCTTTCACGGGCCCTCTTGGTCAGCATTAGGCCCTTCACACACTGAATAGCAGGGGCTATCAGCCAGTAGGGCCCGTACACTGACACCGTGACCTATTCAGGTCGAGGCAACTCGGGTCCTCCCGGTCGGGCACCACAACCACGCTGCTCCTCCTCATCCTCCAACGCCACAAGCTCCAGTTGACCGGGCGCCAACAACTACGTAGTTCACTAGCTGCAGCTGGTAGGGCCTACTCTCCCAACGCCCAAGTCGCTCCCTCCGGAGTACGTAGGCCCTTCCAGCCTGCCAACGAGACGACTTCTCAGGAAACCAAATCAGCCCCCGCCAGTACTCTATGCTTTTTTGGGGGGGCATTCTTTAAACTGGCGGCTGTCCTCTTGTACATTTGTTTTTTTGGGGGGTACTCTAGGTTCGGGCCATTCCCGAGCTCTGAGCCCTTCCCCGGACAGCACGCCAAATACGCACACCATACCTCAGCTAATTATATGTAAGCGTGAACTAGTGAAATTAAATTTTATTAATAAGATTCGGGAGGAGCGCGTGAGATACTTAGCCTAATCAACACAGGTGGACCATAATCAAGTAATCAATCCCATAGTATAAATATTGCTGACTTACCTCTATCCATTGACGGTTTATCAGCATCCCTCCTCCACCCCATCTCCTCACTTTGTGTTCACTTTATAAATAGACGGGGAAGGGGGGTACTCTAGGTTCGGGCCATTCCCGAGCTCGGAGCCCTTCCCCGGACAGCACGCCAAATACGCATACCATACCTCAGCTAATTATATGTAAGCGTGAACTAGTGAAAGGTCATTTTTTTTTTTTTTTTTTTTTTTTTTTTTTTGCAGCCTCAGATTTCAGGTTTATAAAAAGTTGTATCTCAGCCAAATATTGTCCTCCTAACAAACCATACATCAATGGAGATATTATTTATTCAGATTTCAGATGATGTATAAATCTCAATTTGGATTTTTCAATTCAATTTCTCAATTTGCTTTGTCTGCTTTACAGCCACTGCATAAAAATATTTTTGCATAAAACCTGTTTAAACATTTTCATTCACAAACTGTAATCAACAACTTCATATGTGCTTGACTCCTGCTGGCCTTAGATCTGATTATTCTTATTATTAGAAACTGAGTTGCTAAGTGACCTTACAATGTGTCTTTCTTATTTCACAGCAACCGCATGAGCATGTCAAAGCCTGATCTGGGCTTCTTCATAAAGATGTTTATTGTGTTTCATCTGGTTTCGATAATGACACTTTTTGCTTTAAAGGGCTCATGCACTGCATTCACAATATTTGTAATATTCCTGGAAGTGAACTTACAGTGTTGGTAGGATTTTTACATCAAAAGCAGTCATAATTGGAAATAAATGGTTAGGTTCAGGGGTTATAGAATAAATTCCCACTGCTAAATGCCCATGGGTAACATCTTTGCATATGGAATAACTGTTATCTACACGAGTTGAATAAAATGTACAGTATGTTTTTATATTACAGTCACATCTTACATGTCAAAAGATCAGTAAAATTTAGATTTCTCTATTTATTGCTTTAACTGAAGATCAAGAACAAATCCATGTGCATTTTAACTTGTGTACAGTTATTTGTTAATGAAAGCCAAAACATATATACAGTACATAATTCAAAAAGACAGCATTTGGCTTTAAGATGGATGAAACATAATGTAAACAGTCTGCTTTGGCTTTTAATTATACATTTAAATGTAACATTAGTTAAGTAGTGCTTAAGACAGTTTATGACTGTCATGCACGGAAAGCAAGATGAAAGCATGCTTTATGCTTTAGTGTTTTCTAAAAAGCGCCAGGCATGGTTATGAGTTCTCTTGAAGGAGAGTTTTGTCACTTTGGCTCACAGCTTTGCATGATGGGATGTTTGTGTATGTGTGTGTGTGTGTGTGTGTCTTCATATATCTGGCATCCATGGGATGCCACTGACAGTCTGTGCCAGGGCTGTTTCTCATTGGTTGCTACGGTGACAGTGCACCTGTTCCTAGCAGACAGATGGGTGTCAATCACCCACAGCAATGGCTGCCACAGTGACTACACATACACATGGCGTGTGCAGCTTTATCATCACTGCATGATCATTTTTGATCATTAAAATGAAATTCTTGTCAGTTTACCTCTCAAAATGTCTTTACAGTCAAGTGATGGTAAGGGGGACAAAAGTACAGACTGGAGACAGAGGCAGTGGCACAGTTCTGGTTTGGTTTTATCTGTAATATCTGCATGGCTGTTCAGTGCTGTGATCTGGGCTGGTTTATGATGGTGTTTGAGTCACTAAACAAAATTGATGGAGGTTTAACATATATGCACAAGATACTGCACTGTTTGCATGACTAAACAAAGCACATTTCACGGTTAGGTGCAAAAAACGAGCTTGATGCTCTGAATAAAGTCAGTTTTTTTGTTCTTTTTCTAAAGGTTAATCGCCACCTACACATGAGAAACCTCTATTCTTGTCAGCAGGTGAAGCCAAATATTATATGAGAGGTTTTGTTTTATTTTCCAGTTCTAGATACTTGATGGCAACATTTGTCACATTTAGTAAATCCACTTTTGAAGAGTTTTAATTCCCATTTGGTCTGATTTCATTTTGTAGCAGTAATCATTAAATTAAATAGTTCTGTTTGTTTGTTTATTATATTATACAGTAAGTTGCATTTATTTATTTATTTAATATACCAGAATGGATAAATCAACAATCCCCACCATTAATTTAATTTAGCCTAAATTAATCCTGAGGATTTCCAGTCTGGAACCAGTGGTGGTTTGTAGTTGTTAATATATTGATTTAATTATAATACTTTTGATTCTTATAACAGATTGAGGGTTTAATGGTTGAACTACAATCTGTGGAGATTCAATTGATACACCTGGGTTTCTGTAAACTATGTAATAGTTCTCGCTCTAAAAATATGGGATCTTCATTGCTTTCTAAAAGTACTTGCACCATATTTGTGGAAAGTGCCACACAGTATAGCAGCCATCACTCTGAAAATCACCTTATTTCTCCCTCCTCACTGTCTCCTCACTGTCTCTCCAGTCTGGCTTACATATCAGAGTGCTCAAGGCTGCATCCCATGCCACTGCAGTTCATTCGGATCGAAGTCGTTTGATTGTGACGAGCATGGTCAGTGTCGCTGTCAACCTGGTGTGACTGGACAGAAGTGTGACCACCGCGCTCCTGGACACTTTAGCTTTCAGGAAGGTGGCTGAACACATACGAATTCACCTCTGAACCCCTGTCCCTCTGTAATTCAGTCCAGGTCCTCCCATGCATTTGGATTTTTATTTGTACAAACAATATATCAGTAATTCCAGCTTTAAAGATACAGTTCACTAAAGAGCCAACATGTCCCTATATCTAAAACTATGCTCAGTTTTACCACATATAAGATACCACATGTATCCTTATCAGATGATCTAAGCCTCTATCCACATTCATTTTAATGCCCCTATTCTCTTTCTATTTTAACTTAATAATATTCTGCAACATTATTGAACTGGAGTAACACTATCGGATTGTTTGAACTGAATCAAGCTGAGTAATGACATGATAGTCTTCTGTAGAGCTGCTTCACAGCTGAAATTGAGTTCACTACTGTAAATGAAGCATAACAGATGCAAGTGAAACATGTAACCGCTTGATCAATGGAAGAGCAAAAGGTTGTGCACCAACCAATCAGATATTAGGTAATGGCTTTTAGATCCCAGCCTATTTCCTAAATGTGGATGTCAACAAGCCTGACCTGTAAGCGCTACAGTTTTCATCTTCAATGTTCATTTAATTAAGAATAATGCAATTCTCTTTTGGGATAGTTTGTAAATTTGCCCATCTCCTTCCAGCCGGAGTGTCTTCTGTCACACTATCACACTGATATTACCACAGCAGAGAGGGGAACAGGCGCTGACATTTAGAACAGGTGCTCAGCTGTGCTCCGCAATTAACCTGCTCTCTGTTTCTGTCTGTCTCGCAGCATGCCAGTGTGCCCATGTGGGAAATAACTGTGACACTAACACAGGTCAGTGTATCTGTCCATCCAACACTGTGGGAGAGAGATGTGACAAATGTGTGCCCAACCACTGGGGTAACGACATCAGCAGCGGCTATAAGGTACAGCTTATTCTCCTCCCGCCATCACGGCTTCACTCTGTATGCTCTTACTGTGTATATTTATCTTCTGCTGAAACATCATTATTATTCATCCTCTGTAAAGCCATGTCGAGGTGAATCTTTGAGTTAATGTCGCAGAGCAGCAGATCTGCAAATGTGACTTTTAGGTGAAAGTGCTATTGAATGTGATTCATAATCTTTGTTTATTGCATATTATCCAATGTAACATATGTCACACAGGTTAACATTTTCTCCTTACATAAAGCAATCTCTGGAAAAACTTTACATCTTACCAAAAGGTTGGTAATCATATCAACTTTATTGTCCCTGTGGCATACATATATATATATATATATATATATAAAGCTCCATCCGGAAGCTAGGTTTGTAATTTGCTAACAGCAGCCCAACGTTTTTTCATAGCCACATAAGCATTAGCGTCCGGAGGTACATAAACTGCAGCAGCAACAATGCAAGTAAGCTCACGTGGTAGGTAGAATGGCCTGCACTTGATAATCAGGAACTGCAGATCAGCAGAGCAGTAGGTATCAACAATGACAGAGTCTTTACACCATGATTTGTTAACATAAATGCATACTCCACCACCCTTGTTTTTACCAGAGGTTGCTGCTACTCTGTCAGCCCTGAAGAAAGAGCATCCAACCATATGCACCACGCTGTTAGGGATATCATTTCAGAGCCATGTTTCAGTGAAGAACATAACATTGCAGTCCATAAGCCATTTCTATGTGAGGGTCCAGATCTTTAGTTCATCCATCTTGTTTATCAGAGACCATACATTGGCAAGGAAGATGCTGGGCAGAGCTGGTAGATGTGGGTTTAGCCTAACCTTAGCAAGCAGCCCTCCATATTTTCCCCATCTTTGTTTACGATCTCGACACTGACACCGAAAACTTTCGGTCGGTATGAGTGATCCGCTTGTCTGCGGTGATCTCTGTAGCTCCGGTGTGAGTTCGCTGAAGTCTAAAGTGTGATCTAAAACTATGTTGGAACACCTTTTGTTGATGTCCAGAAGTGACTGTTTACTATAGCTGTAATTTGCATAACTGAATTGAGCAAACACAAAGAAAAAAAAAAAAACCTGATGAATTAACACTATTTTCCAAAATCTGGAAAGACACTGAGCCTCGCGATGTGTTCTGAACAGTTAAAATGAGCATTGTTCTTTAGTAAAATCCTCCATGTCCTGTGGAATCTTTGCTTGATTCCAAAATAATTTATTAGGACAGAAAATGCAAGTCATAGTGCATAATTTGTATTATCAATGTGAATGTTAAAATCTCTGAAAATTAGCGCTTTATCAACATTTACCAAAAGGTCTGAGAGGAAATCTGCAAATTATTTTAGGAATTCTGTATACGGCCCTGTTAACCAGAGCAAGAGATACATTAGATTTCTTATGCATATCTGACAGTGTAACATTAAGCAGCAGTATTTCTAATGAGTTAAACCTGTAATCCTATTTTCTGGGTATTCTGACGGGGCTCATGTTTATAACAGTAGTTTGGTGGAGTAGACTCATTTAGACCAAAATAATCATTTGGTTTTAGCCAGGTTTCAGTCAAGCAGAGTATTCAAAACTATTATCTGTGTTCATTTAATTTACAATAACAGCTTTGGGTGTGAGTGACCTGATGTTTATGAGCCCAAACTTTAAAATTTTACTTAAATTTTACTTTTACTTAAAACATTTTATTTAAAATTACTTTACATGTTTCTGGTTTAATCACGATAAGATTCTTTCTAGATCCTACATTAAAATTTTATTTTGACCTCACTATTCGGGGAACGGACACAGTCTTAATAGATTGGACAGCGCATGTACTTATCATTTAAATGGGTAGAACAAAAGCAATCATAGCAGTTTTTTTAGAATTGGCTTACTAGTCATATGGAGTGTAGCTTCCTGGAGATGTTCTGCTCCGACTCTGCTGGGGTGCAGACCAACAACAACAAAAAAGCCTAAGACGCTCCCAGAAAAGATTCAAAATATTGGAAACAAAGAGAAGTTTCTGTTATTTACACATTGACAATAACCATTCATTTAAAGCAAAAACTCTACTGAACCTTTCATGTCTTCATCGATACATGTTGAGTGGTCTCACCTGTGGTGTGCACTTTACCTTCAGCTAACGTAGCACGGACGTGTTGGACGATGGAGTCTCCGATGATCCCAGTGTTGGTTATATGATCATATTTTCTTGACCTGTTAAAGAATCTAGCCACTACATTTTGGACTACCTTGCAGGACAACCACCTACCAGTGTATAACTATAGTCCAGTCTAGAGGTCGTAAATGCATAAACTAGCTTTTCTGCATCAGAAACAGGTAACATGTTTCATTAAGATTAAAGCAATGGTAAGGTGTGAGAATAGAGAATTAGCAATGCATGCGGGATTAGCGGCAATCACGCTGGCGATGCAAAAGGGCTATAAGCTAAATAGCATACTCGGAAATCAAAATAGAACTAGTGATAAGAAGGCGCTCTGATTGTTTTTGTTGTAGAATATAATAGAAAATATATTCACACGTAACCACACACAGTATGGCACTGTGTATGAATATACAGTGCCCTCCATAAGTATTGGAACAGTAAAGACAAAATTGTTCTGTTTGCTGTGGAGTCAAGAAATGTGTAAATATTATATAAAGATGAATATGAGACAAAACTATAGAATGTCACATTGTATTATTGGGTGATTCAAAACAAATATGTTTTACCAGCTAAGAAGATCAGCACTTTTAGAGTTTCATCTGACGTGAGCGTAAGTATTGGAACAGTTGCCTCACAGATTTTTCTAAGTGTTCAGCTGTGTCCTGTTGAATTAATTCTTCAGATACTAAAAGCAAGGAATATGTCTTATCAGTTATATCCGTTGCTTCTGCATTCTACAGTAAGTCTTGCATTCGATGATGACACACACAAACCAGGATGAAGACGAGGAAGCCGACTGAAATAAAAGCAAGCAATTTGGATGCTAAGAGAAAAGAGGAAGTCAATTAGTACTACAGGAAAAACAAAGAGCATGGAGAAATCAAGAGTTTGGAAACTACTGGCATCACCAGCAACCAACGACGACCTGATCGGCTGAGAAAAACAACAGTAGTTGTTACAAATACTAAAATACATACAAATAATAAAAGCTGTGAAAATAAACTCTAAATTACATTTCTGTAAAATCACTAACAACTTCCAGAAAGCTCGGGTGATGCTCTGTCAATCTACAGTCCGCAGGAGAATTTGACACAGAATTACAGAAGCTACACAGCAAGATGCAAACCTCTAAGCACGAAAAAATAGAAAGGGAAGATTCTTCACAGTTTTGAAACTGAGATGATAGACCGATCAGAAAAAGATTAACCTTTATCTAAGTGATTGGACATCAAAGTTGTGGAAAAAAAGGGAACTGCAAATGATCCTAATAATCCTAAACTCATCTGTAAAGATTGGTGGAGGTGGTGTCATGGCATGGGCATGCATTGCTGTCTCTAGAACAGGACCTCTTCATCTTAATGATGACTTAATGTATGATGGCAGTAGCAGAATGAATTTGGAAGGGTACAAAATCATCTTTTCTACCAATATTCAAGATATGCCACCAAACTCATTAGAAATCACTTCATATTAGATCAGGACAATGTCCCAAAACAATCTGCTAGTTCAGTCAAGGACTTTATCAGGGCAAAGAAATGTAGAGTCTTAGATTGCCCAAATCAACCTCCAGATTTAAATCTGATTAATTAATTTCACCAGCTGAAGAGGAGACCAAAGACAGAAACTCCCCAAAACAATCAACAGTTAGAATTGGCTGCATTAAAGCCTGGGAAAGCCTTTCAAAGCATAAGATCAAGAGTCTGCTGATGTCTAAAGGTTGTAGACTCGCTGCTCTGATTGCATGCAAGGGATCTGCAACTAAAAATTAGCTTTTAATCTTTTACATCTGCCTTAAATCGACTGTTCCTATACTTATGCATCAAATAGTCAAATAGTGGGGTCAACTCTAAAAGTGTTGTCCTTTTATTTGGCACTGAATATATATATATATATATATATATATATATATATACACTCACCTAAAGGATTATTAGGAACACCATACTAATATTGTGTTTGACCCCCTTTCGCCTTCAGAACTGCCTTAATTATACGTGGCATTGATTCAACAAGGTGCTGAAAGCATTCTTTAGAGATGTTAGCCCATATTGATAGGATAGCATCTTGCATTTGATGGAGATTTATGGGATGCACATCCAGGGCACGAAGCTCCCGTTCCACCACATCCCAAAGATGCTCTATTGGGTTGAGATCTGGTGACTGTGGGGGCCATTTTAGTACAGTGAACTCATTGTCATGTTCAAGAAACCAATTTGAAATGATTCAAGCTTTGTGACATGGTGCATTGTCCTGCTGGAAGTAGCCATCAGAGGATGGGGACATGGTGGTCATAAAGGGGTGGACATGGTCAGAAACAATGCTCAGGTATGCCGTGTCAGGTTCAACTATTAACCATTCAATGCTGTTAGTCATTTTTTTAAAGTATGGAAGTTTTAAATAAATACAAACCATTTATACTGTTATTTTACAGGATTATGAGTGCTTATGATTGTTAACCAAAATATATGTTTTAATTATTGTTTGATTTATTTGTTGGTTGTGATGGTGTGGATGAGATTAGGACACAGGTGTTTGATTGTGTGTGTGTTTTGATGGCTTTCTTAATCATCTTGTCCCAAGGTGGGCTGAGATGCTCTGGTTACCAGGGAAACAGTAAATATTAATAAATATCAAGTGCTTCCTAGCTGTCATTCTCCCTCAACCATATTCACAACAGGACATAATTAAGTGTGTAGGAGCAATGGAGAGAGACAAAGATAGAGAGAAAGCACTGACGCACAGAGCCAGAGACGCCCCTTGTTTGTTTTTAATAAGGGTTTCCTGCACATTCACAAACTCTCTTAATCCTCGAGACAAACAGCAGAATATGGCTAAAGGACGCTTTTCCAACATGATGAAATCGACAAACAAATTAAACAAAGGTTGCAGTCCAAAAGTTAATCTAAGTTTCTGAGAGGAGTTTGGAATCCTTTAGCTCATTTATAGGAAAACCAGAGATTTTTTCTAAGTCAGTGAGTCGTGAGATTGTGTGTTGATGTGAGGGTAGTTTAGGCATGCCTGTGGGGTTCCTCACACACACATTTACCAAAATATGCCTCTTAATACACACACAAATAAATCTAAAAGACACTGATGCTGAAACACAACACTATTACACTATTTTGTGTGGCAATTTCACCCTGCTTACTTAATAAATATCTCTGGAGCCCTAATGACAATATATATATATATATATATATATATATATATATATATATATATATATATATATATATATATATATATATATATATATATATATATATATATACCATACCATACCAACTTTATTTGTTAAGCACTTTACAACAACCACAGTAGACCAAAGTGCTGTACAGAAAAATAAATAAAAATAAAATAGATAAAATAAACATATGTACCATTTATAACCACAGAATAAAAGCATTCAAAGTAACAAATTGAAACAAGTAAATAAAGTCGACCTCTTACTAGGTGTCAAAAGCCAAAGAGAAAAGATGGGTTTTAAGAAGAGTTTTAAAAACAGATAAAGAAGAGGCCTGCTTAACATGCAAAGGCAGATCATTCCACAGTTTAGGGGCAGACACAGCAAAGGCACGGTCCCCTCTGAGCTTACGCTTAGTTTTAGGCACAGTCAGGAGCAGCTGATCATCTGATCTGAGAGAGCGGACGGGTTTATAAGAGTGTAGAAGCTCAGAGAGGTATGGCGGAGCAAGACCATTTAGTGATTTAAAAGCAAATAACAGAATTTTAAAATGGATCCTAAATTGAATAGGCAGCCAGTGTAATGAAGCTAAAATAGGGGAAATGTGCTCATGTTTACGTGTGCCCGTTAAAAGACGTGCTGCTGCATTTTGTATCAACTGGAGACGGTTGATGGAGGACCCACTAACCCCCACATATAGTGAGTTACAGTAGTCCAGCCGTGTAGTTACAAAGGCGTGGATAACGGTTTCGAAATGTTGTCTTGACAGCATTGGTTTTATTTTGGCCAGCTGCCTTAAATGAAAGAAGCTTGATTTGACAACAGCTTTGATCTGACTGTCAAATTTAAGCTCAGGGTCCACTTTAACTCCTAGGTTTGTGATAATAGGTTTAATATAGGGTGCTAAGGAGCCCAGATCTACAGGCGGGGTCCCAGTGGTGCCTCTGAAAACCATCACTTCTGTTTTTTTATCATTAAAATTTAAAAAGTTCAGAGCCATCCAGGCCTTTATGTCGTCGAGACAATTGAGTAGTTGTCCAACAGAGTTATAATTTTTCTTTTTTAGAGGTACATAAATCTGACTGCCATCTGCATAACAGTGGAATGAAATGCCATACTTTCTAAGTATGGAACCAAGTGGAAGCAAATACAGAGAGAAAAGTAGAGGGCCGAGGACTGAGCCCTGTGGGACCCCACACAAGAGAGGACTAGAGGAGGATACAGAGTCACCTAAGCTAACACAAAAAGTCCGATCCGCTAAGTATGACCTAAACCACTCCAGTGCTATGCCACTGATGCCCACCCACTGCCTTAAACGTGAAATCAATATTTCATGATCCACTGTGTCAAATGCAGCAGTTAGATCTAAAAGCACAAGGATAACACAGTCACCAGAGTCAGTAGCTAAAAAGATATCATTAAAAACTCTTAAAAGAGCAGTTTCGGTGCTGTGCAAGGTCTTAAAACCAGACTGGAAAACCTCTAGAATATTATGTTCTTCCAAAAAGGCCAATAGTTGACTGTACACAATCTTCTCCAAGATTTTTGAAAGGAAAGGCAATTTGGAAATAGGCCTGAAATTAGCAAGAACTGACGGATCTAGAGCAGGTTTTTTAATCAGAGGTTGAACTACTGCATGTTTTAAAATTTCAGGCACCACACCCGAGGTCAGACTACTATTTATAACTGCTAAAACAGATGGTCCTACAGTGGGGAAAACCTCCTTAAATAGTCGAGGGGGGACAGCATCATTTGGAGAACCCAAGGGCTTCAAATGACCAACAACCTCCTCTAAAGAGGAAAAAGTTACCGGCTCAAAATGATCAAAGACAGCCGAGCAGGGGACAGAGATTGAAGGGTCTGAAGCTGAAGGTACAATTTGAGACCTAATAGAAGTGACCTTATCAATAAAAAAGCTAAGAAACTTTTCACACATAACAGGGGATGCTTCCATACAAGCATTCTGCGGAGCATTTAAAAGTGAGTCAATGGTGTTAAACAACACACGAGGCTTGTGACAATTTGCCAGAATAATATCTGAGAAATGTTTTCTTTTGGCATCTTTCACAGTTTCCTGGTAATGACGCCAGAAATCCCTTAACATTTGAAGAGACACCTGCAGTTTGTCCTTCTTCCACTTGCGCTCAGCTCTACGGCACTCACGTCTGGCAGCATGAGTCATGTCATTTAACCAGGGCTCAGATTTAGTTTTAGGCTGCCTGGATTTAAATGGAGCCACAGTGTCTAAAACAGTTTGGCAGGTGGAGTGAAACCTTGAGCAAAGCTCATCTGTATGCAATACAGACTCAGGAGTGATGGAGTTCTGACTGAACGCAACCGAGAACTGAACAGCAGTGGAAGGGTTAATCATGCGACATCGCCGTGCAGCAGCGCGAGGTTTAACTGAATGACAGGCTAGAGCAGTCTCAAATAATACAGGCATATGGTCAGAAAACACTGCGTCACATATCTCTAGATTAAGAACAGGCAAACCATATGATAAAACAAGATCAAGTGTGTGTCCATGTTCTTGTGTGGGTCCAGACACAGATTGCACAAGATTAAAAGAATCAATGAGGTTTAAAAACCCCTTTGCCATTGGCTTATCAGGACAACACACATGAACATTAAAATCCCCAACAATAAGAACACGATCATATTTAGGCATGATTTCAGCCAGAAAATCTGAAAAATCATTTAAAAAGTCCTTATTGTACTTGGGGGGCCGATAGACCACCGCACACAGCACTGTGTGGGGGCGACCCACCTCAAATAAACTCAGTTCAAAGCTGCTGAAAGCGGATGACAGCAAAATCTGTTTACATTTATAATGACTCTTATATACAGTCGCTATTCCTCCTCCTCGGCCAGATGTTCGTGGGGAGTTAAAGTAGCGGCAATCTTGGTGTACAAAGTCAGTGAAAGCGCTAGACTCACCATCGCTCAACCAGGTCTCAGTTACACAGAGGAAATCCAATCCTCGGGACGTGAAAAAATCCTTTAATACAAAAGTCTTATTTGCTAGAGATCTAGCATTTACCAGCCCAAACCTGGCAGGAACCGGTGGGTCCGCGGCACTGGATGTTCGTGAAACCCGACACAGAGAGCGCAAGTTGCTGTGATTCACTCCGCGCCAGCGGAGACGAGGAGAGCAGGGGCCGCGGGGCTGGAACACCTCTTCCGAGCCGACGACAGGTACCAGCCAGGCGTCGACAGGGTCCATATATATACATCTTCTTTGAGATGTAATAACTTTCTCCACTTTTGAAATGTCTGCTGCATTAACCAATAATAATAACACAACCCATTTCTCACAATCCAATCTACATTAGATTCGGCTGAATATTCTGTTTCACTTAGAAATATTAAGTTAAATTGTGAATGCCATTTGTTGACCTTGTCAGTTCAAAGTTCAGGTCTTGTTTAAATTAACTCAGCTGATTGATTAGTGTTTGTGATGTCCTGTTCCCTTTTGTTGTCCTGGTGTATAGCTGACTCTGATGCCAGAACAGACCGTTCTTCCTCTCATGGACAAATCCAGTCGTCAGGAGATCACAGCGGGTGTGATTGCTAATGCTGATGTCATCCAGCAGCATCTGCGTGAGCCGAACTACTAGAGACTGCCAAAACAGTTCAAACGCTCAACGGTCAGTTTGCCACCAACATCCTCATATACATTATAGACACACACAGATGGAAAATGGTTCTGGTTCATGACGGACACCATGCTACATTGTCACGGGAACATGCCAGCTGAACATAATGAGGAAATTGTTGCTCCCTTTGCCAAATGCATTCCAAATGACTACATAATGGCACGGACATGGTGGTTTTTTGTTAAATGTGAGCCAAAATCATCACAATTAAAAGAACCAAAGACTTAAACTACTTCAGTCTGTGTGCTTTGAATTTAATACACGAGTTTCACAATTTGAGTTGAATTACTGAAATAAATGAACTTTTCCTCGACATTCAAATTTATTGAGAAGCACCTGTAAATATGTGTATGTGTATGTATATATAAAAAATGTCTGTATGTTTTCTGTGTAAATATGCTATAATGTAATTTATTGCTGTGAACAAAGCTGACTTTTCTGCACCATTACTTATGCGTATTTATTGTCAGGTAATTTTTTGAAGATTACTCAACCTCCATTTGTAAATATGCCTGGGCCAGAGAGATTTTTGGAAAACGCTGTCCACCTGATAGTGACGCAAAGATGTCTTCAATGCGAGGCAATGGATACTGGTCCACCTGCAAGACAGGGTTAATTGTGGCCTTGAAGTAACCACAAACACGTACCTCACCACTTTTCTTGACAATTGGAATTATAGGTGTGGATCATTCAGTCATCTTGGAAGACTTGTACAGATTGCTCTAGCACATGCTCTAATTTGTCTTGTACAGAGCACGTGGTTACCTCGGGGGTAACTTGCATGGCTTTTATGGACTGCCAATTGAGCCGAATTCTTCTAAGCCCCATTCACGTCCAAATAAGGGTACTCCACCCTTTTTCAGCACATAAAGGTTCAGAGTGCGCTTTTTGTTTCCACATCTTACTCCGACCTTAAGTTTTTTCATTGGAGCAATTTTCTCTCCTGTGTAGGTCTTAAGCATTATGGAAGTGCGCCTCAATTTTCAGTTTGTCAAAATGACCTTTGTAATCCTTGTATGAAATTATTGACATCGCTGATTCTGTGTCAAGTTCCATCTTCATCTTCCATTTTATTCCTTCAATAATAGGAGTCACCTAGATAGTTTTGTCCCTTTCTGTTACATTTTCAGCTCTCCTCCTCTTTAAACCAGCATTCAGCAGGGTCAGCAGGCACCAGAGTTAGTTCTCTCTCAGTAAGCAGCTTCTTTTGCTTGCTCTCACTGTGCAGTTCGCACACCAGACTATCTCTGAGCGCAGTGAGACAACCCATCGCCAAATTGGCAGTGCTCTACGAGCTTCCAGAGCTCGGCCATGCACGCCGTTACAGATTCAGTCTTTTGTTGATTACGCTTATGAAAACGAAAACGCTCCACGATAGAGCTGTAGTCAAGTCCGGCTTTGTCGAGTCCAAGTCAAGTCCAAGTCCAGGACTAGTCGAGACCGAGTCAAGACCGAGTCCAAAGAGGTTCGAGTCCAAGTCAAGTCCAAGTCCAAAAGTTTCGAGTCCAAGTCCAAGACCGAGTCCAAATGAAAGAAAAAAGGGTCCTCTTCAAGACCACATACTTAACTACTGATAATGTTTGTGATGCGAGAGAAAGCATATCTCCTATTCTAAGAAAATCATTTTACATTATTATTTGTAATGATCAAAAAACATGTGCAAAGTAACAACTCTGTAGGACAGGGGTCTCCAAACTACATCCTGGATGGCCAATGTCCTGAAAAGTTTAGCTCCAACTGGCCTTAAAACACCTGGAAGATTAGTGTGTCTAGTAAGAGCTTGATTAGCTGCTTCAAGTGTGTATAATTAGGGTCGAAGCTAACAGGGGCGTTAAACAAGATCCTGGGCCCTATGCATAGGCAGTCCTGATGGGCCCCCATGGCCCCCACCCATGAAAAGATCCAGGTAAAAAATATATATTTCAGATTCATACTTTTCAAGGGCCCTCTCTTCCTTTGGGGCCTTGCTAACGAGTACTGGTTTTACCCCAAGTCCGAGCCTGGGAGCTAAATTTGGATAAACAAACAAAGTTTGGAACTGTAAGGTCAAATAATTTTTATGTACTTTATTTTTTGTTGACATTATATCTGTGGTCAAAAATTTATATGACTATGCCTAATTGGCACAGTGCACAGACACACGCAAAGCTCGGGATATGACAAATGCGCGCAGCAAGGCTAGAAGGGATCCGTTTGGCTCTACTGGACATGCGCACATAAATACAGCGAAATTTTTGTCATACTGTGGTTGTGCTTGCATAGACTAGTCGAGCTCTGTCGGAAACAATCGACTACTCCAGCATGCATTAACCATAATGCATACAAAGTGCAAGTACGACGTGAATTTTAGAATTACAATATTGCGTGGAGCTGTTACTATATGACCTTATCTATGTTGCATGTAAAAATAAAATATGTAATGTAATAATTAGGGTTGTGCCTGAAGCCGAATACCTTATTCGGAATGGCACGGATAATGGCTTAAAAAACGAATAACGGACAAGGAATAATTCTGCCTGAATACTCGGCTGAAGCTGACAGAGTCTGGTGTTTGCTAGATAACAGGTGAGCCAGGGCATCAGCGCCAGAAGTGAATGAATGTAAACTATATGAGTGAAAAGAGAGCAAATCAAACACCGCATTGTTGTCGCCTCTCTGTTTATCTCTCAGAAATCAGAGCGTTGCAAGAGTAATTTTACCTATAATAATACATCATAGCTACACGTTATATTATTTGTATATATTTAAAAGGCAAATATTGAAAGCTTAGGCTTCCATGAAACGAATGAATGGAATAAGCACAGCGCGCTCACCAATCAATCAGCAGCGTTGCGCGTCTCAGTCTCTCAAAAACCAAATCAGTTCTCTCTCAAGAGTAGGCTAATGATCAGCTTAGATACGGATACATTGTCTACTTGTCCTACATGTTTGCATATTTACCTTTTGCTGGTTTGCGCGACACACACATCTGTTTAGTGAAGTTCATTAACATCAATACTCGCTCAAAGTGTTCTGCGTAATGAGAATGTGTGAATTGAATGGATTCAGTCGTGTTCAAATGATCACTAAACGTTTGTCATGACATCTCTCTGCTTGCATGATAAATATTATTTTAGAAATTAATAATTATTTCAGTTTAACACGACATACTTGTTCAGTGATAACTACGAAAAAATATATAAAAAGTCATAACAGTCTTATCAATTAACTGTACGATGTTGTATCCGAATGCAGATAGGAAAATTTTTGTGATTGTTACAGATACAAATACTGGCTGTTATATGAAAATGTAAATATGTAATGTCATATATAAAGTTGTTAAAATTTACATATGTAATTGTTGCATAAGGCTATACATTAATACGCGTTTATTGATTAAAAAAAAGGCTATCTAGGTGTAGACGTAAATAAAACACAATCTAACAGGTAGAAAATTAAATTAGAAACATCTAAACTTTTCAGGTCGCAGTAAGTGCACCGCTGGTCATGCACATCTTTTCCCGGAACAATACTGAAAGCTAAGATGGAGAAACAGATGATCATAGTTGTACAAGGATAGCCATTTTTTAAATGAATCTATTAGCAGAGCTACTGCAAGTGATTTTAAGTGCTGGAATTCAATTTATTCTTTGCTGAAACTTCTGCGTCATCATGGAGAGCGGGTCATGGTTGCCCAGCAACAGCAGACGCCACTGGAGCGCAAGCGCAGGCTACAGAGTGCTTTGGAAATAAGGAGAGCGGCGCGCCTAGCGTTTTCCACACGTTTTCAGTCGCGACATCATGCAAAGGTGGTTTTGTTTTGAAGGAGAAATTTTTTATTTTATTTTTTTGCTGGACTCGGTCGAGACCAACTAGAAGACTTGGCGAGTCCAATGGCCAAGTCCGAGACAAGTCCGAGACGACAGAAAAATGTCTCGAGTCCGGACTCGAGTCCAAGACCGGACTCGAGTACTACAGCCCTACTCCACGATTACCAAGGGCTTTGGATTATTATTTAAATGTTTTCTCAGCTGGCTTCACTGGTGCGGTTAAACTGCGCAAGAGGTTGTATGTTTTCACCTCCATTACACTCAAAAGAATGTGCAGACCAACATGAGTTTGTGTTGTAGCATTTGCTGGAACTGCCGCAAAGTCAAATGCACTGCCAACAGCTCTAGGCAGTTGATGTGCCAAAGCAGTCAAGTCCCTGTCCAGAGCCCCAAAGATGCCTGCCCATTGCATGTAGCTCCCCAACCCATACTGGAGGCATCTGTCATGACAATAACATGCCGGGACACTTGTTCTAAGGGCACCCCAGCCCCGTAGAAAGGCAAGGTCTGTCCAGGGGCTGAATAGGTAGTGACAGTCCAGTGTGACTCTTACACAAAGTGTACCGTGATGCCATGCCCATCTCGGGACTCTGGAGTGTAACCAGTGCTTAAGTGGTCTCAAATTAAGCAATCCGAAGAGCATAACTGCAGATGCCATATGCCCCAGGAGCCTCTGAAAGTGTTTCAGAAATACCACATTCTTGCCTCTGAAGGTACTCCGGCAGTTCAGCAATGACTGGGTGCTCTCGTTGGTGAGATGCGCTGTCATAGTCACAGAGTCTAATTCCATACCAAGAAAATCGATCTTCCTCATGGGGGAGAGTTTTTTTTTTCCCAGTTGACCCGAAGCCCCAACTGGCTGAGGTGCTGAGCACCAGGTTCCTGTGATTACACAACTGTTCTTATGACCAGGCCATGATGAGCCAGTCATCGAGGTAGTTTAGGATTGTAAGGGAAACAGGTCAATTTAGCTCAAAGGGAATCATTTAAGATTTTAAAGGGAATTTGAACAGAATCACTGTTTCACGGCTGATCACTGAGACGCCCTGCGATTCACTGAACGAGTCATTCAACATCAAATCTGCACTGGATGTTATTATCCAAAGTATAGTGAAAACACAATCTATTAGCACAGTAACAAGATCGGCAGTTTAAGACATTAACTTGTAAGAACAAAACACAAGATACTTCTCTTTTCAATATGACTAAGGCTTTATTAGATAAATCTAACACATAAGCACACACACTCACACATTCATACAAGTTGAGGGAAGATCGAAAGTTAGGGAAGGATGAGTTTAAGAGAATGAAATTTTGAAATTCCAAGTTTACAGCAATACATGAAATTGCATAGACATGAACAACCATCAATCACTTAATTAACCCTCGCATTGAGTTCCTCAATGAGGTTAAAATTATATTAGATACACCAGTACAAATGTCTGGAGGTACTACTTACGTCTCCTGTGTAAAGTTGTCGTTGAAAGGGAGTTTCCCGATGTCGCTGATTGGCTGGAAGTTCCGTAGTTGTTTGGAAGTTCAGTAGTGACGTCTTGGGAAGCCCGTGGTTGGGCGTTGGCTGAATACGTGGAGTTGTGTGGCTGGTTGAAGTTGAACTGGCACTCGAGGTCAGACTCGGAGACACAGTGTTACAAAACTTAACTCAGAACACGAAACTCTCAAACGGAAAAGAACAGAAGTAAAGTTTGACGAGACTAGGTGGTGTTTCTTCTCATCGTGGCTAAGTAGCAGCAGGCATGCAGGCATGGAACCACGCTCAAAGAACAGTGATGACTAAAAACATGGCTAGAAGCAAAAGCTATAAGCAAACTAAAAGCAAACATGACTAATATCAAAAAGCTAAGAAGCAAAGCTAGAAGCTAAAAGGAAGATTGTATGGTGTCCTAAGTATTTAAACTGGCCTGTTGGCCACACCTCAAATGTTGTCCTGACCAATCAGATATTTTCTTTGCTCGGGGGATCATAAATCATATGTTATCTTATTTACATTTACATTTATTCATTTAGCAGACGCAAAGCGACTTACAGATGAAGACAGTGGAAGCAATCAAAAACAACAAAAAGAGCAATGATATATAAGTGCTATAACAAGTCTCAGTTAGGTTAACACAGTACACGTAGCATGGGATTTTAACTAATATAATAAATAAAAAGTAAACAGATAGAACAGATGTTTTAAGCCAATTCTTGAAGATGGCTAAGGACTCAGCTGCTCGGATTGAGTTGGGGAGTTCATTCCACCAGAAGGGAACATTTAATTTAAAAGTCCGTAAAAGTGACTTTGTTATCTTATCAAGCATGTGGTCCGAATTTTCCCGCTCTTGCAGGGTCTAATTTTGGACATGATTCCTATAACAAGAATATGATACATTTGACAAATAATTGATGGTCATGACTGTTTCAAGCTAACAGATTCAAACACGTACACACTAAACATGTATATGTATCCTTAAGCTATCCAATAGTTATTAAAAGACATACACAATGAGTGATTATAACATGATAGTCAAATGTGTGTGTTACATATAAATGTATATATATATATATATATATTTTAACCTTTATTTAACCAGGGAAATAATCACATTGAGATAAATATCTCATTTACAAGCGAGCCCTGGCCAAGGTAGCAGCACACAATATACATAACTATCAATCAATCAATCAATCAATCAATCAATCACCTTTATTTATATAGTGCTTTAAACAAAATACATTGCGTCAAAGCACTGAACAACATTCATTTGGAAAACAGTGTCTCAATAATGCAAAATGATAGTTAAAGGCAGTTCATCATTGAATTCAGTGATGTCATCTCTGTTCAGTTTAAATAGTGTCTTGCATTTATTTGCAATCAAGTCAATGATATCGCTGTAGATGAAGTGACCCCAATTAAGCAAGCCAGAGGCGACAGCGGCAAGGAACCGAAACTCCATCGGTGGCAGAATGGAGAAAAAAACCTTGGGAGAAACCAGGCTCAGTTGGGGGGCCAGTTCTCCTCTGACCAGACGAAACCAGTAGTTCAATTCCAGGCTGCAGCAAAGTCAAATTGTGCAGAAGAATCATCTGTTTCCTGTGGTCTTGTCCTGTTGGTCCTCTGAGACAAGGTCTTTACAGGGGATCTGTATCTGGGGCTTCAGTTGTCCTGGTCTCCGCTGTCTTTCAGGGCAGTAGAGGTCCTTTCTAGGTGCTGATCCACCACCTGGTCTGGATACGTACTGGATCCGGGTGACTGCAGTGACCCTCTGATCTGGAAAAAGACTGGATCTGGTGGCCACGGTGACCTCGGTACAAGAGAGAAACAGACAAATATTAGCGTAGATGCCATTCTTCTAATGATGTAGAAAGTACGGTGTTATGTGAAGTGTTTCCGCTTCCGGTTTACCTAATTAATGCAGCCTAAAAATCCTTAGTATATTAGTATGTTATGTGTATGCCAGGTTAAAGAGATGGGTCTTTAATCTCGATTTAAACTGCAAGAGTGTGTCTGCCTCCCGAACAATGTTAGGTAGGTTATTCCAGAGTTTAGGTGCCAAATAGGAAAAGGAACTGCCACCCGCAGTTGATTTTGGTATTCTAGGTATTATCAAATTGCCTGAGTTTTGAGAACGTAGCGGACGTAGAGGAGTATAATGTAAAAGGAGCTCATTCAAATACTGAGGTGCTAAACCATTCAGGGCTTTATAAGTAATAAGCAATATTTTAAAATCTATACGATGTTTGATAGGGAGCCAGTGCAGTGTGGACAGGACCGGGCTAATATGGTCATACTTCCTGGTTCTAGTAAGAACTCTTGCTGCTGCATTTTGGACTAGCTGTAGTTTGTTTACCAAGCGTGCAGAACAACCACCCAATAAAGCATTACAATAGTCTAACCTTGAGGTCATGAAAGCATGGATTAACATTTCTGCATTTGACATTGAGAGCATAGGCCGTAATTTAGATATATTTAGATACATAAAACAAGTTACACAACACACACATATACAGCAATAAAGCAAGATTAAACGTTAAGAGCAAGTACAGACAGATTTGAATGTTTGGTTAAGATATAACTTGAACTCATTAATTGAAATAAGTACATCAAGTTTCAATGATCTTTGGATCTCATTCCAAGCAGCTGATGTGCTATAAATAAAAGCAGTTTTTCCAAACTCTGTCTTCATTAAAGGAACATTTAAAAGAATATATCTACTTGAACGTAGATTATACCCTTGACTATTAAAAGTTAATAGACTATTCATATATTGAGGAAGCTGGCCAACTAATGCCTTATAGACAAGTATGAGCCAGTGCTTGTACCTTCTTATATGAAGTGAAGGTCAACCTAACATTTAATACAGTGCACAATGATGAGTGTGATATTTTGTGCAAGTCATAAATCTTAGAGCAGAGTGATAAACAGAATCTAATGATTGTAAGAGAGCTTTAGTGGTATTTCTGTAAAAAACATCTCCATAATCTAAGATAGGTAAGAACGTAGATTCCCCCAACTTTCTCCTGGCTGATTGTGAAAAATATGCACTATTCCGAAAATAAAACCCCAGCTGCAACCTTAACTTAGACAACAGTTGTCTTATCATTCAGTTTTCTTATCATTCAGGACTAATTTGAAAGAAAATAGGTTACGCTGAACTAATTAAAATGCTATCTGCAACTTTGAAATGTAATTGTCAATAGAAGATGCAAAACAGTAAATAATGGTATCGTCGGCATATAAATGAATACTTGCATCTGATAGATTATCACCAAGATTGTTAATATATAATGTAAACAACAGGGGACCCAAAATGGACCCCTGTGGCACACCAGATTCAATGGTGAGCTTATCAGAAAGAGACCCCTTAATTTGCACTCTTTGACACCTATTCTTTAAATAGTTCCTAATCCAACCTAATGCGGTTTCAGAAATACCAATATAATGTAAACGCGACAAAAGAATACCATGATTGACCGTATCAAAAGCTTTGGCCAAATCAATAAACATTGCAGCACAACATCTTCCAGCATCTAGGGTGCAGGTAATGTCATTTAAAACTTTCATAGTAGCAGTTACTGTACTATGATTTTTTCTGAAACCGGACTGAAACCAAGATAAAATGCTATTGTTAATTAAATATTCCTTTAGCTGTTCGGTAACAATAGATTCGAAAATTTTAGCCACAGCTGATAGCTCCGAAATCAGTCTATAATTATTTAAAATGGTTGGATCACCACCTTTCAACAGGGGTACAACCAAAGCAGATTTCCAAACATCAGGAATAATATTCTGTTCCAACAATAAATTTAAAATATAAGCTAATGGGCCAGCAATGATCTCGGCAGCTAATTAAAAAAATATGGCTCGATTTCATCAGGCCCTGCAGACTTCTTGATGTCTAAATTTATTAGACCTTTTAAAACCTCACTTCTTGAAATTTGAGAAAAATTAAAGGTCGGACTATCTTCTCTCAGAAAAGATGGATTTGGTATAACGCTCATAGGGATTTCTTTGAAAATAGAACTTGAAGAAATAAAGTGCTTATTAAAAATATTGACCATATCCTTCTTATTATTAATGAGACTATCTTTTACTAAAATTTGGTTAGGAAAATCATTCGGTAACGTGGAGGGAGAACGTGATTTGATGGTTTTCCAAAATTGTATAGGATTATTCAGATTTTGTGAGGTTTCTTTTAGATACTAGTCAGATTTAGATCTGTTTCTCAATACTCTAAATGCTACCCAGTCTCTTTCTGTATCTGAATTCCTCGCAATGGCCCAAGCCAAATTTCTTTCATGAAGGGGTTCAGATAATTCATTTGAAAACCATGGATTTTCGCGGCCTTTTACTCTAAAAATCCTAATAGGTTCATGTCTATTCACAATCTTCAAGAATAAAGTGTGAAAATACTGCCATGCAATGGACACATCAGGTAATAAAAACAGTCTGTCCCAGTCAGATGTAAACAACTCATGCAGAAACCCCTGAATATCAAACAATTTAAAGTTCCTTTTTATAATAATTCTAAGTTTTACATTGGGAATTTTACAATTTCTTATAACCACTATAGTGCAATGATCACTGACATCATCAGGGAAAACCCCTGAATAGGTGTATTTATGGGGTTTATTTGTTAGTGTAAGATCTAATAAAGTGGACTTGCTTGAGTTCTTATGATTTGGCCGTGTTGGTGAATCAATGAGTTGAGTAAAGTTCACAGAATCACAATATGCTTTAAACTGATCTGAATTTGAGGTCAGCCAGTTCCAATTCAAGTCACCCAATAATAAAAGATCTTTAGAAAGTAGGTCAGTTAGGACAGCTGACAGTGAGGTGAGAGCATCACTGATAGCTGCTGGTGGTCTATAACAACCTACTATACATAGATGACAATCCTTTCCATATTCCAGGTCGATAGCCAATAAGTCAAACTGTTTAGGGAGAGAGACTGCTTTAAGAACAGTTGCATGATAGTTTGATTTAATGTACATTGCAACTCCACCACCTTTACTTTTACGATCAACTCGAAACACATTATACCCTTCTAAAGCTATATCATGGCTTGAGATTGATTTTTTAAGCCACGTCTCAGAGATAACCAAAACATCTGCTTTAGTTTAGGCCCATATTTGTACTTGATCTAATTTTGGCAACAGGCTACGAACATTTAGATGTACAATGCCAAGGCCTGTTCTATTTGAAAAATCTAAAGGAGTTAAAACAACTCCCACTGGACCAGGATTTGGATTAATACCGGCCAACAAAAGCAGCAACATTATCAGATATCGCTGCCTTACATTTTTTGATGTTGTACTACATTGATCATTTCGAGAGTCCGATAGAGAGATCTTAGGGATGAGAGTAAAGATGAGTGAGTTCTTTGCCCTTGTGTCCATTAACACGGAAGTTACTAACAGCCCGGAATATAAAAATAATGTCCGTACATTTGGATGGAAGAAGCATATGGAGACGCGACAAATGAATCGCTTTTTCTTCCCATAGTCCCATAGTCCAAGCATGAAGATTACCGTGCAGAAAAGCAACACCTTCATATTACCAGTGTTTGAAACCAAAATCGTTCAGACTAAATCCGAGACAAATTAAGCTCGCTCGGACAGCTCCACGACCCCGACAATAGGGCAAGGAGCAGAGCGATAATGTAGAAGATATGAGTCTTGTTTACGGGTAATCAGCAGCTGAAGAGTTTAAGGCAAGAAACATCATCGACCTTAACTGGCCTATTCCCCACCGCCAAGATGATCTATGAATCCGGGGGTTCTTCAAGTAGATGCCATGCTTTTCCGTGCTGTTGTTTAACGCCGATGCTTTCCAAAGCAACAACGTGGTGATGAGATGTCAAGCCAGGATTGTGCAAACAGGTAAGCACGCTTCACCCAGCGCAAAACCGGACAGCCAACTGTCCGATTCACCGTCGTTTAACACAAACGCTTCCCAAAGCGAAAGCGAAAGCAAGGTGGGTGACGACCCGAAGTGGAGTAACGTTAACAAGTAAGCACGCTTAACCCAACACAAAGCAGATTGTAGGTAGCTCAAAAAAAGTCAGTTACTGGAGTCTGGTTCGGGTCAGATCCTGATGCCTACTTCACATAGCGCCCTCCACGACCTTCATAAACAAGCGGGGACAGGGATAGCCCGAAGGTAAGGAACCTGTGTGGCCATGCTTGACCCTCAAACACAAACCATAGAAATGGCCTATGTCGAGGAAGAATCAAGCTATGAAAGTAAGTGTCCTTCAGGTCAACTGCTGCAAACCAATCCTGGGTCTGGATGCATCTGATGATGTGATTCTACGTCAACATCTTGAATAAGTGCTTGTGAAGGGCCCGATTCAAGACTTGCAGATCCAGGGTTGGCAGAAGGCCACAGCATTTCTTGGGCACAGTGAAGTAAGGGCTGTAAAAACCTGACTTCATCTTGGCTGGAGGGATAGGCTCAATTGCATCCATCACCAGTAGGACAGCAATCTAGATGCACAGGACAGGGGCATCTCGAGCTCCCACCGATGTCTCAAGAATGCTGCTAAACCTGGGGTGTTGCCTGGCAAACTGAAATGCGTAGCCGAGTCGAACTGTGCAAATGAGACAGCGGGACAGGTTGGGCAGAGCAAACCATGCTTCCAAGCTTTGTGTGAGTGGCACCAAAGGGACAATCGAGGCTCCCACAGTAGTGCAGTAGTGGGAAGTCATGTTGGATGGCACAGAAGGCATTGCACCCTGGTTCATCACAGCAGGACTCTCGTGTCCCTGAAGGGACTGGACAGATATGCGTGGAGAGGCATCCGATCTTCTGGCGGTGCACCGAATGAAATGCTGGAACCGTTACGAGCCGAGCCATCGAAATCACTCGGGAGCTGCAAGTGACATACGCTGCGGGAGGAGTGAGAGGTCCGCTGGGACATGCCTTGCTGAGAAGCTCTCACTGTGACCCTCAGACCCTCAGAATATATGTAAATATATATAAATGTAACTTGTAAATATTGTAACATGTATAAACATGTAAATATTTTCAAAGTATATACTGTCTGGTCATGATTAATCATTTGATAGCACTAGAGTGTATATATATATATATATATATATATATATATATATATATATATATATATATATATATATATATTTATATATATATATATATATACAGACATAAACACACACATCTACTACACATCTACATCTGTTTCCCCAAGGCAATTAGTTCACCTTGTTTAGACATATTAGTAATTAAAAAAAAAACACACACACAATAGAATTACTAAAACTTTAACTGAAATTAAAACAGAAAATATTGAACCAAAATGTAAATTAATAAATGTATCCAATTAATCAAAAACTATAACTCAGTGATATTAAAATAGCACTGGGAAAAACTAGTTTCATAAGTTGTGGCTTAGTTGTGTGGCTCATATATGTTTTGGATTGGTGTGCAGGATTTCCGAGATCACTTTGCAGGTGGCTGAGGTGGGGACACCCTCAGAGGACAGTGAAATCGCCCATCAGACTGAGAAATATGACTGTCCTCTAGGATACGTCGGTCTCTTCTGTGAGGTAATTTTTTTGTGTGTGTGCAATATTTGACATGGCAGTGTTGAAAGGTTGTGATGTGTAAAATGTTGTAAATGTATTACCCAACTCTCTTTTGGTCAGATCTTATAGTGTAATCTCAAGCAAATGTCATAATAAAAATTCTAAGGACACACATTTCATATATTTTATAATTATTGCATAGTACGGCTGAGATTGAACTCAATCTGTTGTTAATACCATTACAAAAAGCAACTCTGAAAATTCCCAGTAAAGTAATGCAGTTTCCAAATAGATTTAACATGGCTTCCTTGTCACAATAATGAAGCTGCTTTAAACAGTGCTGATGTGCCCTTTCATAACAGGGCTCTAGGAACACAGCAGCTCTGGAAAACTGGCTGAGTGTAGAGAGACGAACAGCTGGGTGTATCGCTGCACGCCGCTCATCATTACAGCAAGTGTTTCTGCTTCTCAGACTGTTAATGTGTTAAAGCGCTCTCTTGCAGCCAGTCTCCGCCCACAAAAGGGCTTGTGTGAGATCTTTAACAAGCTCAAGTATGCGAGACTCCGATTACAGATCAGCGAGTGTCAGTTGTTCACATTCAGGCTGGACGAGGCAGCGTGGAGACAGATGGTCCTAACTCTGAAATGCTCCATACTGTGCTTAATAAAGTATTTTTAAAAAGGCGTTTAGCGAGTTCACCCTGAACAGATGGTGTACTAAATTGACGCAATTAATTTTGAAGAGCGAGGGTGAGAGGGAGTGTTGCTATGGTTTCAGCAGAGGACTATTTTTCCCCCATATGAATTTTCCACGTTCCTGCTTACTAGTTTAATGACAATTATTATCTGTGTCTGCAACCTCTTCCATTTTTACACATTAACTGTAGTAGTGTCATATCCAAATGCCACAGCACTATGCTAACACATGTGCTGCAAAATGAACAAATTGTACAGATTCGTGTTTTACAATTTGCTATAATATCTATGAGTCTATGTGTCTCCATCGTCAGGTTCTGAAAGCACATACAGTTCACCAGAAACACATTTAACTGGTTGTGTTTTATTTTACTATAAAATGTAACATAGTAAGGTATAGAGTAATGCACTATATTCTAGACAAAACTATAAGCATGAGCTGAGAATTATCAATAATTATGCACTAAAATGTTTTTATCTTTTTTTTTTTGTTTTTTTTTTTTTACTATGCTTTACCTTCAAATGTATTGGCCATCATTTATTTTGTGTGGAGATATCCATACAGTTATCATTAATTAATTTTACCATCATGAATAAGCAAAGGGCAAAGAGCAGTTGAAAACAGAACTACAGTATTAACACTATAATCTAACAATGTCATGCAACATTGACATTTGTATAATAATTTGATGTATTATGGAAGAAAATTACCTAGTCTGCATTAGGGTATGCTTAAACAACAACTTTATATGAAAAATTGAAAAAACATTTTACAACATTGACAAAATTATCCCTGTTTACACAGGTCAGCGAAAGTGTCTAAAAGTGCTCAATTTCTCATGCTGGACCAGTAGTTGGTGATGTATTTAAGTAGGTTTTATTTAATTTTAATTTTAATTTTAATTATTTAAAAAATTATGTATTTTATAAGTTTCTTATCACGATTATAGTGACTAAAATTATAATGGTTATCAATATTATAATAGTATTATTAAAGTGTGCTGGAGAGGGAATCTTTTGGAATTTGAAGATCAAGGTAAATTGTACTTAATTTGTGTACCGGGAAACATACAAGTATCTTCTGTTGCTTACGAAGGGCAGAACTAAATGGAAAAAAATTATATTTCAACAAAATAAGACAATTTTGGCCATCTTCATTGTGTTCAAAAGTTTTCACCCCCCAGCTTTAATGCATCTTGTTTCCTTCTGGAGCATCAGTGAACGTATGAATCTTTTAAAATAGTTGTGTTTGAGTCCCTCAAATGTCCTCAGTCTGAAAAGATGTCTCTCAAAATCATAAAGTCACTGCTTGAAAGGGTTCAAATATGGAAAGATGCTGGAAAACTGTAGAATCTGCAGGAGCTTAAAGATTTTTCTGAAGAACGCTGCTCAGTTTAACTGTTCAGAACAAACAAGGGACTCATGCACAACCATCACAAAACAGAAAGACAGTCGAGGATCATCAGGTAACAGAACACAGTACTAAGAACCAAGGGTTCCCAAACTTTTGAGTGGGTTTTTTTTTATAATTTCAGCATTTTTTTTGTCTTGTGGACTAAATGTTAATATCTTTTATGTACAATATCTTACTCAAGACAGTACTAAATAAATATAACATGCATTTAGTATGATCTCTCTTATTTTTTTTAAATTACTCGCATTTTCACAGATTCTGCAAAGGTGCCCAAACTTTCGATCCCCACTGTATATATACTCATATATATATATATATATATATATATATATATATATACTCATACATATAATTATATACAGACATAAACACACACACACACACACATCTACTAACATGTTTTACACATTCAAATAAAGTTTTATAAAATGATAAACCTCACATTTCAGTCTTTAGTTTGTAAAAAAAGGATGAGTCGAAATGATCAATTATAGGCATTTTATCCGCTTTATAAATAATTTAAAATAGGTTACCTTATTATTAAAAATGTTGAAATTTTTAGAATGCACATTAGCTTGTTTTCCATCTACCAGTTAGGATTTACAAAAAGAAAAAATGAGTCCAATTTTTGTATTGGTCTGAACACAAACTCCAGACAGACTGTCGCATTTATAAAAGCAGCACTGCGCTTATAAACATTACTTTATGAGATGTAACATGGAGGAAAGAATGCCACGTCACTTTTCGACAGTCGGTTGTCCCTTACGCATTCATATCATTAATTCATGCATTGTTTCCTAGAATTTCTATCAGGTCTCTCTTGAGTTATGTTTTCACACAAAAACAAACCTACACTGTTGTGCCTGCATGAGACTCTTACTAACTTTGCTTAACTGTGAACACCTAGAGTTTTTCAAATCGCGATAATCAAATATAGGTTTAATAATGCTTAAAATATAAAATGCTAATATTAACTGACTGTGGTTTATAATCAAACTGGTAATAGGCACATACACAGTTTTTACTGAGAAAATAACAGTATCTTTTTTTTTTTTTTACTTTGAAACCTATTTTTGAAAGTTTGTGTTTTAAGGCAACCAAAACATAATTATTGTGTAAATGAACGACCAAAGCTCATACAAGTTTTCTATTTAGTGGAAGCACAGCATTAGAGGAAAAGAGATACAAGTAAAGCACATTAGAAGAATCAAGTCTGTTGAGTCCATTAGTCCAGTGCAAAATGGACATGCAATGAAACAGGTCTTCAAGCAGCTTTTCCAGACTTGTGGATTGAACAGTCTTCTACTGCATGCATGCTAATAGCAATACCATTTGCATTTTACGTGTTTTCGCAAATTGAAAATGGTAAACGAGTGTGTAGGGCCGGGGGGTAATTTGAGTAATTGAGGTACACAGGAAGTTAATGAAAGTTTCAGAGTGACACGGCCCAGTAAAGCGCAACTTCAGCAGTCTGATTACACTCCACTCTGAAAGCTGCCTCTTTCTCTCTGTTTTTCCTCTCATTCTTGGTGTGTGACTTGGGCAACTTGAGAAATGCAAATCTCCTAACTGGTGCCAGCTTTCTGTTCATAATGTTGCATATGAGGAAGATTAAGAGAGAGCTTTATGTGTTCATTGAATAGCTGCATTTGTATCGATTCTGGCTGTAATGAAATTAAGCTTTCGTCTTGTCGCAACATTATGCATCATTTGTCTTACCAGTGTGATTGCATGCTGTAACTTGGATTTAAACCAGATGCACTGCAATTATTGCATATATCTATATTTTCTGACCCAAAATGACGATGACTCATAGACATTATCAAGCATTATTTTGATGGAAAAATAAAACACAGATATGAAACCCAGTGTCATGTTATGTGTAATTAAACTTAAAAAGCGAGTATCAAACCCTGCATTCTGTTGCACACCGTCCAGCTGTTTCTGTAAGATTGTGAGCTTTGCATTCATTCTGCACCGTCTGCTCTCAGTAAATCTGTTTTCACTGAATTTCACAAAAAAAAAAAAAAAAAAAAAAGAATTTTCCATTATGTAATCGTTTCAAAGCAGTTTCACAGTGATTTGTATAAGTCAATACTGTCTTAGTGCTCCAGCATGGAGCAGTTTTAGGGCTGGATGATATTTTGATATAAAAAAGGATTAAATTTATCCTACAGACTTAGATATATAGTCTTATCAGTGCAGCAGTGATGATGAAGATATTTGAATATTGTCTGGTTTTGTTCAAAGCAAGGGTACAATCTGTCGTATTAAGTGAAAACTAGATGCTCATAAACAGTCTGATGTGAGTTTAACATTTTACAACATTTTTAATTAGAAGTAATTTAAGTGTTAAGAATTTTAATTTGTAGCATCTCTGCAACATTTAGAAAGTCAACACATAATTATTTTATCGTGCAGTAAACATGGTTTAATTGTAATCTTTAAATTATTAATCATGCTAAATGCATCAAATTGGCAGCTGTGGTTATAACAGTATTATTACATTTTATAAAGCATTATGTGTGTATTTATGTTGTTTTGTTCTGCTAGAATTGTCGGCATGACACAGTCGGCGATATGTGTGACCTGTGCTTGTCCACTCCTCAACCTGAAAAAAACGAATCTAGAAGTTTTACTATCCTAGTGAGGACATTTGGTCCTTACAATGTAGCATAAACTAGAACACACACACACACACACACACACAGACATACACACACACACACACACACACTCACACAAACACACACACACACACGCACACACTCTTTAGCTGTGGTAAGTCTAACTTTCACCCTGTTTCTCTCAGCTTTAGTCCCTCCTGTCAGGCGGAGGGTTTTAATGACTACCGCTGCACCACCTGTCCTGAAGGCTACGAGCGAAAACACTGTGAAAGGTGAAAACATATTTCTAAATGATGTAAAACAAGTCTTTACTTACATGGCCGGATCTGTCAATAAAGTGTTGGAAATGAGTGTGTGTTTCCCTCTGCAGTGTTGAATGTGAGTCAAATCAAGTCTATTTACCAGAAGCCCTATAATGTGAATGCTTACGGTTTATTTCCCTCTGTGTGTGACTCTCACTCCAGACAGTGCCAGTGTCGTCCCGGAGCCAGCGGCCTGAAGTGAGACCAGTGCATGGAGAGGTGTGTGTGTACGTATGACATCTGCACTAACACTAACATGAGCACTCTTTGACCCTGAGCCTTCTCTGCTATCGTCCCTTCTCCAAAATGAGTCAGAATGAGCACACTTTCAAAAAAAAAAAAAAAAAAAAAAAAATATATATATATATATATATATATATATATATATATATATATATATATATATATATATATATATTTACATCCTCAATTAAAAGACATTCAAAATCATACGTGTTACCCTGGACTACAAAGCAGTCATCAGTATCACAGGTGTATATATAGCTATAGCCAAAAATACATTGTATGGGTCAAAATTATAGATTTTTCTTTTATGACAAAAATCATTAGGATATTAAATAAAGATCATGTTCCATGAAGATATTTTGTGAAATTCTTACAGTTAATGTGTCACAATTTCATTTCTGATTAGTAATATGCATTGCTAAGAACTTCATTTGAACAACTTTAAAGATGATTTTCTCAATATTTGAATGTGTTTTGTTGTTGTTGTTGTTGTTGTTGTTGTTTTGCCCCCATACAGTAAAAACGTCTTACTGTATGGTTAATTAATATTACTCAATACTTAAATGCATAATTACACTGTAACAAGAACACCTTAAAATAAAGTGTAGCCAAGCTTATTTATCCAGCTTTAAGATTAAGTACTGTATATATCCCAATTTAAAAAAAAAAGACCCTTATGACTGGTTTTGTGGTCATGTATGAGTTGCTGTAATTGGACAGAAATTGACTGAGCTACATTTGAAGTGGATAGAGTCAGCATTTCCATTTTGAGAAAAAAACAAGTTAAGTTTCTGAAGGTTCCAAAGCAGAATCACCTAGCTACACTGCATCTTTCCCAGCACTTATTTTCTTAACAATCATAATAATCACAATACAGCTTTTTTACATTTGATTATCAAAACTACAAAAGCAGTTGTCTTTTATTATTAGACTAACATTAATGAGACAGACAGCCTATTATTTTGCACTGATCTAATATAATGTTACACATCAGGGGTTTTCCCCAACAGTTCCCCAAACGTTCACTAAAGACATAACTGATTATGTTTCCACAAATACAAAACTGATTTTTTTCTGTTTTTAATCCTGCTTTTGTTTGTTTGTTTGTTTGTTTGTTCTGTAGCGCAAAATTAGTCCCTTCACATTCTGACTCATTTTGCCAGCAAGGGTCACGTATGATGGACTATGTCAGGTCAATCTGATTTTTTTGCTCTGTCTTTATTTCTTCTGCCATAAACAGCTACTAATAACAGAGAAGAGATGCAGCCAAAACAAACAACATTTTAATTAGACTTGCTCAGATTTCCCCCTCACAAAATTACTGTTTACTTTTGGTATAATTGTTGACTGATCATTTTCTCAGCTTGGAGAGATCAGATTGCATTGCTGCGCTAGACACCTGCTCCTCAACACGCAGTTTGAAATCATGTCTCTTAGCATTTATGTGTTTTATCATAATTGTATTGGTTGACTGGGCAGATTGGGTAATAATGCATGTGTTTGTCTGAATATGTGTGTTGCTTCATAATCCAGCTTCAAATGTATCAGGGATGTTTTTATTTTTTTTATTTCTTTAATATTTCTTTATTTTTGTGTTTCCCATCCTGAGAAGCATGAAACATGACTACATTAGTATAGTGATTTATTGTTCTGTAAAATAAGAAAATAAATAATAATAATTCATGTATTTAAAATAATTACTGTACAATATAATTAAGTGTATAAAATACACATAGATAGTAATGATGATTATTATTATTGATATTATTGATTATTGATACAGGCTTTTTTATTAGTTTATTCCACAGTATAATAGTATTTTAGTATAGTTTTTCAATAAAATCTTTATTGATCTGCTTAATAAAAATGAAACAGATCAATAAAAATAATAAAATGAAAAGTCTATAGTATAATATAATGGTATAATATAATAGTGAGTGCAAGTTAATTTAGCTTACATTGCTAGTGCATTAAGCATTAAACTCTGTAAAATGTTAAGTTGGTCACAGTGTAATGCACTTAATGCCTCATCTGTGGTTATTCTTCAATAAGGTTCATTAGTTAACATTAGCTAATTACATTAGTTAACATATTACATTATGATCTCATAAGAACAATATTTCCACAGCATTTATTAATCTTAGTTCATGTTAATTTCAGCATTTACTAATGCATTATTAAAATAATAATTTGTGTTTGTAAACATTAATGCACTGTAACCTAACAAGAACAATGAATGACTCGATTTTTATTATTAACATTTACAAAGATTAATAAATTGGGTAATAAATGTATTGTTCATTGTTCAGTCATGTTAGTTAATAGGTTGATGTTAATAAATTATATTGTAACTCCATAAACAAACTAAAATATAATTTTACTGATATATTTTTCCCCAAAAAAGGTTTCTATAGATATTACGATATTTTGATATTGTGAATTCTACACTATACTCAATTACACAATAACCATGATATGAAAATATAATATCGTGACAGCCCTAATATATATATATATATATATATATATATATATATATATATATATATATATATATATATATATATATTTTTTTTTTTTTTTTTTTTTTTTTTTTTTTACAAAAAAAAAAATGAGTGAAAATATGTTTAACATTCTTTCCGCACCTTCACTTGTTCCGTCTTTTGTGTGAAAATGTGTCTTTACAGGAAGTCTTAATATATCTATTTTTTCAAGAGGTTAAATTGAGCGGTGTTTTGCGTCCGCAGTAAAAGCCACACGTCTGTCGGAGTCTTTTTTGCTCCTGCTATCGCTCGTGGCATGTCAAACACTCATAATAGGCTGCCAGGAGCTGTTTCACTCTCACTGTTAAATTTCACGCTTGAGAAGTCCTGCTCCCCTGAGTTTCCACCTCGCTCACGTTTAATCTACAGTGGAGAGAGAGAAGTGCTCGGGGACACGGCTCTCCCTTCGAGCAGGTGATGGAGGTGATGGAGGCATGCAGGATGAGTGCTGTTGTGATAGCAGAGACAAAAGAGACCAGTAACATTCGTTAACCGCATTCTTGCCCCAGGACCTGTCCATCCTTGGCCATTAACACAGTTGTCCTTTCAGACAGCGAGTGCCCTCTCACTCTCTCTCGCTCTCTCTCTCTCTCTCTCACACACACACACACACACACACACACATTCACAAGTACTCATCCTGTACATATGCCTGATCAAATATGACAGCTCTACAAGCTGTGTTTGGCAAGTTACTTTTAAAAGTAATCATATTACTGTTCTGATTACTTTATTTCAAAACTAATTAGTTACATTACTTTTTTCTGTGACTACATCCGTGAAATTTACATGAAATCCCAGCATAAAAGCTCCTGATAAATATTTGTTATTTCTCCACAGTGCATGAGCTACATCATTTTCAAAATTTAGATGATAAAATACTGCATTTTCAGCCATCTAACATGGCAGTTATGTAACGAGACCTCGACTTGTAACTAATTACAATTTTGAAAATTATAACATTTTATTAAATTACTCCATTACTAAAAATGTAATCAAATTACAGTAATGTGTTATGAAGTAATGTATGACTGCCCAACACTGTCTACAAGTATATGCACTCTTTTTTAGTTTGCGCTTGAGGGAACTTACAAATAGTCTAATAGTGTAGCTCAAGTGTGTAATTTAAATTTGACTAAGGCCTCAAAATTAGGGCTGCAAGATTCTGTCAATCAATCAGATAGCTCCGCACCAAACTCCTTCCATTGGTCAGTGTCTCTGTTTGTCATGTCACTCAAACTAACAGAGCCTAAACAGAACTAGTATTTTAGTATCACTCAGATACAATTTTTTTTCTTCTTTAATTATTATTACTGTTTTTACTAGTTTTTAATCTGTATTTTTATGTTTTTCTTTTAATTTGTTAAAGTTATTTTGTTGTGATTTATCATTTTTATTAGTTATTTTTGAATTAGTTAAGGTTTTATTAGCTGTTTGTGTGTGTGTATGTGTGTGTGTGTGTGTGTGTGTGTGTGTGTGTGTGTGTGAGAGAGAGAGAGTTTTTTTTAGTTTTAGATATTTTACATCAGGTTAACCTAATTGCAAATGAGAAATGCTGCTTTGGCACCTCACTGAAATAAAATGTTTAAGTATTTTATACTTAATTTTAGCTAAAATTACAAATAACAAAACAGTTTTTTATGGTTTAGTTTTAGTTAATAACCCTGATGAAAATACCTGGCTTTGAATTTTGGTTTTGTTTTGTTTTTTGTTTTGTTTTGTTTTGTTCTTTCACTAATCAAAGGTTATTGTTATGAATTTTGCCCTGAAATAATGCAGAACAGTGTGTTTGTTGATAGTGGAGTAAAAGTAACATTTTGTCAAGATGGAAATACTCAGAGTTAAAAATACTTTGTTACTGTCCACTAATGTTCACATGTTCTGTTTACTGTCTGCCCTGAGGCTGGTGCCTGACCTTTGACCCTTGACCTTGAGCATGCATATGCATATCTGAGGGTTTTTTTCTTCTGTGTGACCTTGTAAGATGACATCTGGAGGGTTTGTGCGGTGTGATGTACTGCTGCCTGTGGGGTGTGTGTGCATGAGTCTGATCTGTTAAATTTTCTGTGTGTGTGTGTGTGTGTGTATGTGTGCAGCATGTGACGACGACAGTGCGGGACTCTTTATTCATGACATGGAGCGTCTGCTGCGTTTGATTCTCTCGAGTCCAGAATACGGTTAACCGAATAGGTGGGTTCCCCGTCTACAAGTCGCGGCGGTGGAGGAACCGGGACAGGCGGATTAAGCGGTGAGTGAAAAACTGGTTTAATTTTGGAAACATGAAAGGCAGGATTAATCCTCCTGTACGCTGGAGGCAATTTGAGGCGGACTGCCACCGGACTAATGATTTTGGTGACAGTAAATGGGCCAATGAATTTGTGAGCTTATTAGAAAGCCACACTTTTTGACTGACGATGTATACGGGTGGCTTTGACCGGTGGCGATTGGTCTTAGCCGTGGTGCGCGCCCTCACCTGCAAGAGAGTCTCACGGGCTCTGTTCCAGGTGTGGCAGCACCTCTGGACAAAGGTGTGGGCAGAGGGGACCGCAACTTCGGATTCCAGACTGGGAAAAACAGGTGGCTGGTAACCTTAGCTAGATTCAAATGGGGAGAGGCCCGTAGAAGACACTGGTAACGAATTATGTGCGTACTCAATCATAGAGAGTTGTTGACTCCAGGAGGAAGGATTCTTGGACGCCAAACATCACGGTATGAAATGGGTCGCCTTCCAGAACCGGTCCACAACAGTCAAAACAACCATATACCCTTTGAAGGGTGGGAGGGCGGTGACAAAATCTAGCGCGATGTGGGACCCGGGTCTCGAAGGGACAGACAGCGGTTGGAGTAACCCATCTGGAGGACGGTTGGAAGTCTTACCAGCGGCGAAAACCGAGCAAGACAAAACAAAATCGCGGATGTCGCGAGCCATACCTGGCCACCAGAACCGTTGCTTGACCAAACATCTGGTTCGATTAACCCCTGGATGGCAAGCTATATTAGAGCAATGACCCCACTTAATGACGCAGGACTTTAACTCATCCGGCACAAATAAACGGTTTGGTGGGCATGCGGGCGGAGGTGTTACTCCTTCTAAGGCCGCTAGGACCTTCGACTTGACCTCCCATGTCAGAGTGGAGACCACTAATGTCTCAGGAAAAATACACTCGGGAGTGGACCGGCATTCAGACGGACCAAAAATACGAGAAAGTGCATCGGGCTTGATGTTCTTGGAGCCCGGGCGGTACGATAAAGTAAAATCAAAACGAGCTAAAAAGTGCCCACCGAGCCTGCCTGGAATTGAGCCTTTTAGCTGATCGTATATACTCTAAGTTCTTGTGATCAGTCCAAACGATAAAGGGTACCCCCGAACCCTCTAACCAGTGACGCCACTCCTCTAATGCTAATTTGACCGCCAACAACTCTCTGTTACCACTTTCATAATTACTTTCCACGGGAGATAAACGGTGAGAGTAAAATGCGCAAGGGTGCATCTTGTTATCTGAGGGAGACCGCTGGGAAAGAACTGCTCCTACCCCCACCTCTGACGCATCGACCTCCACCACGAACTGACGTGAGGAATCAGGGGCAATCAGAATGGGAGCCAAAACGAAGTGACTCTACAGTTTAGTAAACGCAGCCTCGGCTGCATCTGACCACCTGAAGGCCATTCTGGGGGAGGTCAAGGCAGTCAGAGGTTCGGCTAGTTGTCTGAAGTTGCGAATAAAACGCCGGTAGAAATTGGCGAACCCCAGAAACCGCTGTAGGGCCTTACGGGAATCTGGACTTGGCCAATCCACCACAGCCTTGACCTTGTCAGGATCCATGCGAATTCTCTCAGACGAGACGATGTACCCTAGGAAGGAAACAGATTGTGCATGAAATTCGCATTTCTCCGCCTTGACAAAAAGACCATTCTCTAGCAGTCGCTGGAGCACTCGTCTGACGTGTTGAACATGTTCCTGGAGAGATGAAGAAAATATCAATATGTCATCCAGGTAGACATATGAACTGATCAACCATGTCTCTCAACACATCATTAACGAGTGCCTGGAAGACCGCAGGCGAGTTGGAAAGCCCGAAGGGCATAACCAAGTATTCAAAGTGCCCTCTGTGGATTTTAAAAGTGGTCTTCCACTCATCTCCCTCCCTGATGCGGACCAAATGATAAGCATTACGCAAGTCCAATTTAGTGAAGACGGATGCTCCTTGCAACCTCTCGAAGGCCGAAGACATCAACAGCAGGGAGAGAAGCAGCCGGGGACTTACTGAACACCTCCTTCAGGTCAAGATACTCCATGGGCACGTTAGAGAGATCCACAGTCTCATCCTGCAAAACAGAAACAGACACCGTGGGACAAGCAGACAACAGACAAGACTTATGACAATTAGTGCTCCACTCAGTGACAGTACCCAGAATCCAGTTAATGCGGGGATTGTGCTTCCTGAGCCAGGTGCACTGCAGGTGATGTCGTTGGTGGCCCATCTCAGTCTTACCGGAAGGAGAGTAGATGGTGAGGACTTCTCGGCAGAGATCCCGCCCGATAGTAGCCTTGAGTTTACTATAGGGCCTGGTCTTTTACCGGGCAATTTCTAACGAGATGACCAGGTGTTCCACAGTAGAGACAAAGGCCAAGGGACCTCCGCCGTTCCCTCTCCTCCCAGGAAAGCCGCGCTCTCCCCACCTGCATGGGCTCAGGATCGGACGGTGGACTGACCACATCCACCGGACTGGCTCGAAGACCGCAGCGTCGTTCTCCAGATTCCTCCATTGCCTCCACTCGTCGAAGGCGTGAATCGACACGTAGAGCCAGCTCTACCAGGCCATTAAAAGTCTCAGGTAAGTCCAGGGTGTAGATCTCATGGTGGATACGATCAGCCAGCCCATGCAGGAAAACATCCCATTGCGCCTCCTCGTTCCACCGGCACTCGATGGTATAATCAGCGAATGTGCGGTTGCCTTGCTTGAGTGCAGTGAGTTTCCGGGCGGACTCCTTGCCCGCCACCGCACAGTCGAACACCCTCCTCATCTCGGCGGCGAGTGCCGTGAACGAGGAGCAGCAAGGATCCTCCCAAACCGCCGTTCCCCACAGCGCCGTCTTCCCCGTGAGAAGCGTGAGTACGCATGCCACTTTGCACTCCTCCCTCTCGAACGTACGGGGCTGTAAAGTGAAGTGGAGAGAACACTTGTTGAGGAATGCTCTACAAAAGTCTGGCTCACCGGAATAAGTCTGTGGCACGGGGAGGCGGGGCTCCGAGACGTCCCGTTGTTCTGAAGGCGGTGGGGAAACGGTCGGCGGGGCAGGTGCAGTGGGAGCATGAAGTTGTTGCATCTGTTGGGAGAGCTCGGACACCTGTGTTACCAGCGCCTGGACGGCGCGTCCGGTGGAAGAGATGCTCTCCTGCTGCTGATCCATACGAGTTATGCTGTGGTTGATGAACTCGGTGAAAGCCGCTGAACTCGCTGCATCCATGATTCTGGTCAGATCATTTTGTCACGGAAAAGAAGACTGGATGCAAGTGCAAGTTAATATCTCTTTAATGAGAGTTTTCCACAGAAGAGTCAGATATGCAGGAAAAGACAAGACAAACTAGCAGCAGGAGAGATGGCAACACAGGGACCTTGATGGGTGCTGGTGTTCGTGGTGAGTGGAGTCCGTGAAGTGACCGTGGCTGAAGTGATGAACGAGGTAATCCAGAACGAATATCCAAGGAACAAACAGGCAACAGGAAACTGCGACGAGAGATCCAGAGCAGGAACAACTACACGGGGGACAACACAACACCAGGACTCCAAACAACGATCTGACAAACATGAGACGAAAGACAAGGCATTAATATAGGCAAGATGTAATAAGCCGCAGCTGCCGCTGATCAGAAATCAGCGGCGACGCCCACACAGAACAATCAGGTGATACACCCCGCAACCTACACACAGACAACAAGATGACACTATGTATCAATGAACTGTGACAACAGATGATCAGTCATTCATAAATTCAATAGCAAGTACAGGAACAGTGAACTGACTAGTAGTCACTTGCTGTATAATTAATGATTTACACAACACAGTAATTTAATCTAATTATCTTCATTTGAGGACTTTTCTCTGCAGAAAGATATATTTGCAGTTAAATTTGATTAATTGATCTGCACACCATGTTCTTGAGTTAAAACTTCTTAATCAATTGAGATTCCTACTTTTTTTTTTTTTTCATTTACAACATACACATGAAAACACAGTCTGTGAAATGTTTTCTGGTGGAACTTTGATTTGTTGCATGCTCCACCTGAATACACAGGAGAGAAAAACTCTATGCTTCCATAATATACTTAAAGTGCTCTGTTTTCATGCACTATTTTTTTTACTTAACATACTTAAATGCAGGGCCAGATTAACACTTTGTTGTACCCTGGGCAACAATATTCAAGGGCCCCATCATCACGACCCCAGGATCACCATAATATGGTCATATACAGAATATATTACTGCAATATACAGTAAATATACTCAATACTTCAAATTCTGTCATCAGGTGTATTTTGATTTACAAATTTTTAAATGCTCATAGAACTACAAATGCACTAAAGACATTCACTCACATATGATGCTATGAAAACAAAACACATCAGCATTTGTATAATCTGGTAAAATTGACCCACTACATTGAGAGGGAGGGAAATATCCACCATTTTCACGAAAATGAATAGATAAGCAACCACTTTCAAACCATTGTTTATTTAACAACATTTATCCCCAATAGAAATGTATTGAATTGATAGAGCTATAACAGAAGACCACAGACAAAACATCAAGAAACAATTTGGTCCTCAGCTCATTTAATGAAGATGGCACCTCAAGGAAAAAGCTCATTTTAACTTGTTTTAAAATAGAACAACAACATATCACAGCACAATTAACCAGTTAAACATTTTAGTGCTACATAAACATTTAGAAATCTGTCAATTTCTCTGAAGAAGACAAGACAGAAATAAATGCTACATAATCTGGCAAAACACACAATTTAAGTCCTAAATAATGACGAAGTGCATGTTTGAATTTGAAATGCTCTTCGCTCTCGGGGCTGTAAACTTAAGCTTGCTGTGTAGAAAAGTCCTGGCTAGCTGAGTTGTCCTCGTCGTTGACGGAAGCTGACTTAACAGAACTGTCGTCAACATTAACAGGAGTGAAGGAATTGCCTATTTTAGGTATATACTTTAAATTTTCTGCGTTTCTGATGTCCTTTCCTTTTTTAATTTCTGCTTCGCGCTCCCACTTAGCTTCTCCATGTCAGAGACTTTTTTTCTGTTGTAGCACACCTGACGTAACCCGCTCGGCGTAACATTTGACCCACCTCATGCGGACTGACCAATGAGGAAAGGGTCTTAACTTGAGGTCCTCTCTTCATTGGTCAGTCCACATGAGACTGACTCTCAGCCGCTCTCAACTCACATTCAAAGTCATAGGCAACGCAGCGTCTCTTCTGTGAAGCGCGCAAAAGTTGCCCAGTTGCCCAGTTGCCCAATTGCCCAGTTGCCCGTATGGTTAATCCGGCCCTGCTAAAATGTAATGCTTAAAATAAACTTAAGATCATCTAAGTGTACCCAACAGTGGGGCACCATAAATATGAACTAAAATGTGCTTTACCATTTCTGTATTCCAAAGCATGTATCTAGTTACCACTTGTACACTTGGACCATCTTTCATACACTAGTGCACTCAAGTGTACTACAAGCAGTGACTAAGTAAATTTGTAAAATACAGAGATAGTACGTTAAAAGCACTTTTTAATTCATATTCATGGTGTCCCAAAATAGCACAGATGAGTAAACTTACTGTAAGCCGGTTGGTACCGGGAAAATAGCCAGAACATTGCTGGATTGCCTTCTGTGTGAAAGCAAACACATCCCAGGATTGATCCCAGGTTGGGGACCTAGTTACAATGCCAGGTCCAGTCCCGAACAAGCTCTGTGTGAACAAAAGCCAGAACTAATGTCCTAAAGGGTGTGTCGTAGTGATGACGCGAGTTATCATGCGACTCTTTTACAAGGTGTTTTGACGGCAGATCAATGTCCATGACGAAAAAATATGTGCAAATTGTAATGAAGCAGAGATCAGTTAATTCACTTTCCGTGCTGACGCCGAGATCGTTCGCCAGCCACTGGTGATAGTTAACATGCCTCGTGTTTTCAACTTGTAGCCTACATTACACGTTATATCCTGATGTCGCGTGTCTTAATGGGACCTTTACGAGTTGTGTGTGAACACACGCACATATTCCAGGTAATCACTGGCAGTGTGAAAGGAGCCAAATCTAATGATCCTGGAACAGTTGCCAGGACACATTACCCGTGTATTAACCGGAATCACAGTGTGAATGGGGCTTTACATGATCTTAAGTTTATCTTTAAGTTAATCCTTTTTAGTACATTAATTACAAAATTAGTGTACAAAAATAGAGCACTTGAAGTATATAATTGAAATGTACTTTTTTCAGCTGAAAAAGAGTTAAAGTCAGAAAGTATAGAAAGTACTGGGAAAAGTCTTGAATACAGACACTATAGCAGTAAGGTTAATTGTGCTGTATTTGAAGTTGAAGCTATGGTAAGACAGCAGGTTCATTTGTAGAAGCTCTAGTTACGTCTGCTGTCAAATAGGATCTATATTAGAGATGTTTACAATACAGTTTTGCACGTATAGCTGGAATCGTTCATTACATGATTGATGATTGAGGGATGTCTATTGTGGTGTGTTGATGGCCATGAGGTGTGTGTGCAGCACATGCTGTCCCTACAGAGAGCCACGGAGAGACTGCTGTTAGTTTTGACAGAATCCAGGGTCCATATTCACAAAACATCTAAAGACTAAAAGCTGCTCAGTACTTAATGATTTAGGAGAAAATCTTAAGATTAATTGGTGTGTCAGTCCTGAAGGACTCCTAAATCTGGCTCCCAAATCTGTGAAAGGTTAGGAGTGAAGACGAGTCCTAAGACACAAGCTATCCAAGAAATAGCTGTTGACAGCAATCTGTCTCGGAATGTAAAAATTTCAGAAACATTTGACGATAATGAGCTTTTAAGAAGGTATGGCTTTGGTTTTGGAGGTTATCCCAGCTCCAGATTCTCCTTTGATTATATCCTTGTCTTCATTAACCAATTGGGCAAGCAGTAACAGCTGTTCTTGCATCCAGTTTGGTTTTCTTTTACCTTTGCATGCCTTACTATCAGCCATGATTATTCTACTCTTAATTAAAAGACTGTTCATATGCATATTCACTAATTGTTTACGAGGAGGACACATGTAAGAGGCTGACAATTAGCTGAACATATACTTGTTTAATTAGTGACTCTTAGCCTGCATTTTAAAATGGTTATTTGAATGTGGCAATTACCTTTTTTTTTTTCTTTATTTGAAAATGGCAACATAATGTCATAAAATAGCATAAAATTGAAATCTCTTAACTAAAATCTTTAAGTTCTTTTTAGGAGAACCCTTAGTGGTAAGATTAAATGTTTTGTGGATACGGATTCAGTCCTTGGATTAAGGACTCCTTCTCTAACCATAAACCATCTAAATTCAGCCTCAGGTTTAGTGCCAGCTGAAAGTGCATGCTTGCTAACAGTCTAAATGTGTGGGTTTTTAAAAAATATTATTAATATATGCTGTATATATTTAGCCAACAAAACTGTGTTCAACAATGATAATAATCAGAAATGTTTCTTGAGCAGTAAATCATCAATATTTTCATGATTTCTGAAGATCATGTGACATTGAAGACTGGAGGAATGATGCTGAAAATTACATTCACATAGAAAAAAGTTATTTTAAATTGCAGGAATAATTTCTATAAATAAATAAATAAATGTACACATTTTGTTGTCTACTGGTTATATGAATCATAAGACAGTTTGAGGTCTCAGTTGTATAGACTGTACTGTTCATCTATGAATGCAGACGTTTTGTTTTTTATTCCTTAGTTTATACTTCTACAGCAAAATCAATGGGCATGTTTTGTGAAGCTGGGCTTTATTGGTTCCTGTGTAAGTCTGTATTTTAGATAAACCTTCTGAATCACTCCAGTAAGACCCTGACCTTTCAACATGAAAGAAAGCCAGAACATTCACTTGTTCCTAGTCTGAAGTGTTCTGCTCATTTGTGCAGAAGGGAACCTTTCACCTTCTTCTCCACAGAAGTCCTTGATAATTTCATTAGAGTTCAGCTCTGGAGCAGCTTTTTCAGAGAGCAGATGTTCAAGAGCCAGTTCAATAGAAAACATCTGCGCTCTTCTTTTGTCTTGTTGGCTTCGTGTAACGTTGACCTCACAAACATTTCTGTGTTTTGCAGCATTTCTTTGAGTTTTTGTTCATGTTGGCCCCAGAGGTCTAATGTGTCTTGTCTTTATCCTGAGGTTGATTTCTTCTTCACACGGCTGCAGAAGAGCATGCGATGCTGATCAGAGCGCTTTCATTGGGCTTTTCTCTCTGTACATACAGACAGCAGACTTCAGCAGATGCAGAGCGGAGCCGTAAAGGAGCAGAGGACCTGGAGCTTCACGTCAGGAACACACTGCTGACTGCTGAAGGTACCAACACATGACAAACTGAGGAGAAGGATCTGCCTGCTCCAGCTAACTCTTTACATCTAATCTGGACTACATGATCAGAATCCAAAAATGTAGTAATTGTAAATAAATTAAATTACATTTAAAGTACTTGGAATCAGACTACAGTTACTTTCTTATTGATTACATTACATATTATTCATACACTCTTAAAAATAAAGGTGGTTCACCGAAGAACCATTTTTGGTTCCACAAAGAACAATTCAGTCAAATGTTCCTGAAAGAACCATCTCTTTCTCAACTTTTTATAATCTGAATTTGTATAATCTTTTTATAATCTTTGTGGAACCAAAAATGGTTCTTCTGTGAAGCACCTTTATTTTTAAGAGTGTATGAATAATATGTTCTTCAGATGTTAAAGTCTCTTTATGAAACCATTTAGAGCAAAATTTTCTTCTATGGCTTCGTTATTTTTAAGAGTGTACTTTTTTATACTCCCTCATTTATTTATGTTAAATAGAATATCTAAAATATTTAAAAAATTGTATTTTTTATTTTTTATAAAAAAAATTATATATATATATATATATATATATATATAATTATTATTATTATTATTATTATTATTATTATTATTATTTTCTTTTCATTAAACTTGAAAATCTCATCTGGCTCATTTTTGAACTCCAGTTTGGGAAACCTTGGCGTAATGTTATATCTAATGTTCTTCATGTTGTCAATAATAGATTTTATAGGAATATATTTTCTTTTTCTTTGCAATTTTATATCAATTTACAAGAATGTCCTACTTAAATCAATTTGATAAACAAGTAAGGTCAAAAGCAGTCTGATTATATTAGCTAAAATGTGTAATGTAATGAATTATATTGGAATTAATGAATTACTGCTTTATTTTGGGCTTGTGTGTGTGTGTGTGTGTGTGTGTGTGTGAGAGAGAGAGAGAGAGGCCTGATGCTTTCTGATGAGTGTGTTTGTATCTTTGTACATGGCTTTAAATGAGAAGCTGCTTGAGTTAATGAAGGTTCTGCTAACTCTATGTTATTTCTTAATTAAAAGAGACAAAATTCATTACTGAAAAAAGAATCACTTAAACAGAGACTCCACTCATGGACTGTGTGTATGTGTCATTTTGTGTGTGTGTGTGTAGACCTTTATACAATGCAGATTCAGTTTCAAATCAGCTTTATGTTATTAAACAGAACAGTAAAAAACATAAATTGTGAAACAAACTCAAATTCAATAGTGTCAGTATGCATAACAATTTATTTCAATGCTGATTCAACCATGAAACATCTTCATTCATTATGACCAGATTCAGGGACTCGTATGAATCCAAAGTGATTTTTGATGCATCTTGTGTATTTGTGTCCATCTAGACTGTTTTCAACATGCACAGGTTATTTGATGCTTCTGGCTGTTTGTCAATGTCTCGTGCCTTAAGCGCTGCATTTTTAAGATGATGTGTTCGATAAAAAAAGTAAAAAAAAAAAAAACCATTTAAAAATCATCTCTTGGGATCTTAATAAAAGTTAAAAATTACAGCATTTCTGCTCTGATCTGCCAACAAAAGCTGAACAAGAATCACTAACAGTGTTGTACGAAAAGAAGCTTGGCTTCTGTGTACATATATATATGTAACAATCAGTCCACTGAAGGCGAGCATAGATGAACCCAAGTGCAGTTTATTTACAGCGGTGCAAAATCCCAAAATCCAAACATCCAAACAATAAACAGAGACTTGACAGAAACAGACTTGACGTGGCATGAACAGACTAGACTCACCGACAGCAGGTTACATACGTTAATACACGACCAGGCACAAGGACAAAAACCTGACTACTTATAGCAGACAAAGAAGGACACATGACATGAACAAACCAATGGGGAACAAGGCACAAGACTAAAACAACCAATGAACTACCAGAACTGATAAATCACGTGACAAGACAACCAATGAGAAAATGACACATACACAAGACAGAGATACATGAGGGCAAGGGAAGCATGACACAAACAGCATGAAACAAACTACAAAATAAGAGACATGAAAATGGTGAACAAGAAACAAAAGCCAAAACAGACGTTACAATATCTTTGTATGCTTTGTATTTCCAGGTATTTCTTTGCATTTGAATATGAGAGTGTAATGAGCATGGATAACTGTTGTTCACAAAAGAAAATCCTTTCAAAGGAGAACTTTCTCTGCTGCTTTCTGCCAAAATTAAAGCTCTATGGTTTAAACTTTAGCTTTTAAAAGCAAAGAAAAAGAACAACCATAATTAGTAGTATTGTATAATTATATAAATATCAGTATTAATATTTATTTATTCATTTTAATTTCATTTAATAAAAATAAAAATTATATATATATATATATATATATATATATATATATATATATATATATATTAAGCAAATAAATGTTTCCCCAATTTGTACTGCCTTTTTCTTTTCTTTTTTCTTTTTTATACAGTTTCATGGCTGGTAAAAGTGAGTTAATATTCTCAACTCACAGGGGTTTTAAAATACTAGATTTATATCCTGTGCGTATGTTTGTGATATGTTTGTGCTGCACAGATATATATTTGCAGCATTGCAAACATTTAACAAAAACCCACCAATTCACTATCTCAACAAATTAGAATACTTCATAAAACCAAAAAAAAAAAAAAAATATATATATATATATATATATATATATATATATATATATATATACTGTATATGTACTCAATACTTGGTAGGGGCTCCTTTTGCCTCAGTTCAGCGTGTCATGGAGGTGATCAGTTTGTGGCACTGCTGAGGTGGTCTGAAGCACAGGTTTCTTTGACCGTGATCTTCAGCTCATCTGCATTGTTTGGTCTCTTGTTTCTCATCTTCCTCTTGACAATAGCTCATAGATTCTCTCTGGGGTTCAGGTATACTGAGTTTGCTGGCCAGTCAAGAAAACCAAACCATAGTCATTTAACCAACTTTTGGTGCTTTGGTAGTGTGGGCAGGTGCCAAATCCTGCTGGAAAATTTAATCAGAAGAAGGTAGCTTGAAGTGCTCCCAAATTTCTAGGTAAACAGGTGCAATGTCTTTGGTTTTCAAAAAACACAATGGACCAATACCAGCAGATGACACTGCACCCCAAATCATCACAGACTGTGGAAACTTAACACTGGACTTCAAGCAACTTGTGCTATGAGCTTCTCCACCCTTCCTCCAGACTCTAGGACCTTGTTTTCCAAATGAAATACAAAACTTGCTCTCATCTGAAAAGAGGACTTTGGACCACAACAGTCCAGTTCTTCTTCTCCTTAGCCCAGGTAAGACGCCTCTGATGTTGTCTGTGGTTCAGTAAATCTCTTGACACTTCTGTGTGTGTTGCTCTTGATGCCTGGCCCCAGCCTCAGTCCATTCCTTGTGAAGTTCACTCAAATTCTTGAATTGACATTCCTCGCCTTCACCGCTATGTACAGCTAGTCTGACAAGCAGGTCTGTGTCCAGCACCGTGAATGACTGCAGGACCGTATGGCTGCTTCCCTGTGCTGGATTACCTCCACCCCCACTCCCGTCCCCTGTTGCAAGTTGTGTGTTGTTCATGCTGTACTGATTATGAACTTATGTTGCTGAGGTGTTTTTCCTGTTCCTACACTGTATACTCCCCACAGGAGCATAGTCTGGAGGTTGTTTTTTTTCTCCTCCCCTCTCTTATATTATGCTGTATTTCTTCCATAATTCCCTGTCTTCCTGTCCTGTCTACCCCCTTGTCATATTGTATGTATGGACATGATGGCTAATTTCATGGTACAGTACTTGTGACCAGTGACAATAAAGTCTACAATAAAGCTACTGTACTACTGCTAAGTAGAGCTGTAGTCAAGTCCGGCTTTGTCGAGTCCAAGTCAAGTCCAAGTCCAGGACTAGTCGAGACCGAGTCAAGACCGAGTCCAAAGAGGTTCGAGTCCAAGTCAAGTCCAAGTCCAAAAGTTTCGAGTCCAAGTCCAAGACCGAGTCCAAATGAGAGAAAAAAGGGTCCTCTTCAAGACCACATACTTAACTACTGATAATGTTTGTGATGCGAGAGAAAGCATATCTCCTATTCTAAGAAAATCATTCTACATTATTATTTGTAATGATCAAAAAGCATGTGCAAAGTAACAACTCTGTAGGACAGGGGTCTCCAAACTACATCCTGGAGGGCCAATGTCCTGAAAAGTTTAGCTCCAACTGGCCTTAAAACACCTGGAAGATTAGTGTGTCTAGTAAGAGCTTGAGGGTTAAAGCTAACAGGGGCGTTAAACAAGATCCTGGGCCCTATGCATAGGCAGTCCTGATGGGCCCCCATGGCCCCCACCCATGAAAATATCCAGGTAAAAAATATATATTTCAGATTCATACTTTTCAAGGGCCCTCTCTTCCTTTGGGGCCTTGCTAATGAGTACTGGTTTTACCCCCAGTCCGACCCTGGGAGCTAAACTTGGATAAACAAACAAAGTTTGGAACTTTTATAATTTTTATGTACTTAATTTTTTGTTGACATTATATCTGTGGTCAAAAATGTATATGACTATGCCACAGTGCACAGACACATGCAAAGCTCGGGATATGACAAATGAGCGCAGCAAGGCTAGAATGGATACGTTTGGCTCTACTGGGCATGCGCACACAAATACAGCGACATTTTTGTCATACTGTAGCTACTTAGTGCTTGCATAGACTAGTCGAGCTCTGTCGGAAACAATCGACTACTCCAGCATGCATTAACCATAATGAATACAAAGTGTTTGCAAGTACGACGTGAATTTTAGAATTACAATATTGCGTGGAGCTGTTACTATATGGCCTTATCTATGTTGCATGTAAAAATAAAATATGTAATGTAATAATTAGGGTTGTGCCTGAAGCCGAATATGGCACGGATAATGGCTTAAAAAACGAATAACGCTCAAGGAATAATTCTGCCTGAATACTCGGCTAAAGCTGACAGAGTCTGGTGTTTGCTAGATAACAGGTGAGCCAGGGCATCAGCGCCAGAAGTGAATGAATGTAAACTTTATGAGTGAAAAGAGAGCAAATCAAACACCGCATTGTTGTCGCCTCTCTGTGCATCTCTCAGAAATCAGAGCGTTGCAAGAGGAATTTTACCTATAATAATACATCATAGCTACACGTTATATTATTTGTATATATTTAAAAGGCAAATATTGAAAGCTTAGGCTACCATATGATACGAATGAATGGAATAAGCACAGCGCGCTCACTAATCAAACAGCCGCGCTGCGCGTCTCAGTCTCTCAAAAACCAAATCAGTTCAAGAGTCGGCTAATAATCAGCTTCGATTCGGATACATTGTCTACTTGTCCTACATGTTTGCATCTTTACCTTTTGATGGTTTGCGCGGAACACACACATCTGTTTAGTGAAGTTCATTAACATTAAGACTCGCTCAAAGTGTTCTGCGTAATGAGAATGTGTGCATTGAATAGATTCAGTCGTGTTCAAATGATCACTAAACGTTTGTCATGACATCTCTCTGCTTGCATGATAAATATTATTTTAGAAATTAATAATTATTTCAGTTTAACGACATACTTGTTCAGTGATAACTACGAAAAAATATATAAAAAGTCATAACAGTCTTATCAAGTAACTGTACGATGTTGTATCCGAATGCAGATAGGAAAAATTTTGTGATTGTTACAGATACAAATACTGGCTGTTACATGAAAATGTAAATATGTAATGTCATATATAAAGTTTTTAAAATTTACATATGTAATTGTTGCATAAGGCTATACATTAATACGCATTTATTGATAAAAAAAAAGAGGCTATCTAGGCTATCAAAGGCTATCTAGGTGTAGACGTAAATAAAACACAATCTAACAGGTAGAAAATTTAATTAGAAACATCTAAACTTTTCAGGTCGCAGTAAGTGCACCATTGGTCATGCACATCCTTTCCCGGAACAATACTGAAAGCTAAGGCAAGATGGAGAAACAGATGATCATAGTTGTACAAGGAAAGCCATTTTTTAAATGAATCTATTAGCAGAGCTACTACAAGGGATGTTTAGTGCTGGAAATCCATTTATTCTTTGCTGAAACTTCTGCGTCATCATGGAGAGTGGGTCATGGTTGCCCAGCAACAGCAGACGCCACTGGAGCGCAAACGCAGATTACAGAGTGCTTTGGAAATAAGGAGAGCGGCGCGCCTAGCGTTTTCCACACGTTTTCAGTCGCGACATCGTGCAAATGTGGTTTTGTTTTGAAGGAGACATTTTTTATTTAATTTTTTTGCTGGACTCGGTCGAGACCAACTAGAAGACTTGGCGAGTCCAATGGCCAAGTCCGAGACAAGTCCGAGTGCAAATTCAACGAGTCCGAGACAAGTCCGAGACGACAGAAAAATGTCTCGAGTCCGGACTCGAGTCCAAGACCGGACTCGAGTACTACAGCCCTACTGCTAAGGCTTCAGTTATCTCAGTTGGTTGTGCATCTTTTTCTTCCACACTTTTTCCTTCAACTCAACCTTCTGTTAACATGCTTGGATACAGCACTCTGTGAACAGCCAGCTTATGGGCAGTTGATTTTTGTGATTTACCCTCCTTGTGAAGGGTGTCAATGATTGTCTTATGGACTACTGTCAGATCAGCAGTCTTCCCCATGATTGTGTAGCCTAGTGAACCAAACTGAGAGACCATTTTAAAGACTCAGGAAACCTTTGCTAGTGTTTTGAGTTGATTAGCTGATTGGCTGATTTGTTGAGATAATTTGGTGGGTTTTTATTAAATGTGAGCCAAAATCATCACAATGAAAAGAACCAAAGACTTAAACTACTTCGGTCTTGTGCAGTTAATTTATTTAATACACCAGTTTCACAATTTTAGTTGAATTACTGAAATTAACTTTTTTCACAACATTCTAATTTATTGAGATGCACCTGTATTGAAAAAAAAAAAAAAATCACATTATGAGTTTCTGTGGACAAATAAAAATCTTAATTCCGTGAACCAAATGAAGTTGATACCTGAGAGGTGTTCTCATAACAGATGGAGTCGTCTCTGGACATCTAAACATCAGAAGCACGCACTGATAGACACTCAATATATAAAATATATAAAATCCATAAATAAATAAAACAAAATGCATAATTTATTTTCTTGGATACGTGTTTGGCACTTAGAACCAACATATTGCACTTTGTTCCTCTGGATTTTGATAACTGGCCAAAAACCACTTCCAAAAAGCTGCTAGCAGAAGTGCAGGAGAGCAGACATCAGTCAGCGTGGAGTGGAAGAGCTTCATTATCCATTCTGTGCGTGAGCTCCCTGCTCCAGTAAACTGCCTCGTCTCTCATCCTCTCTCACACACTAAACGAGGAGGAATCAAATGATTCTGTCCACCCCAAAGACCCGAGCTGCGTTTGAAACTCACTATGCAATTATTTCCAGCTCGGCTCACTTGGCAGGTATATACTGCGCTCTTTATAGTCGATCGACTGTTTGTGTTTGAACTCTCGAGGAATTTCACAAGTGCATGTAATTATAGCTCATTTTCATCTCAATTTAATGATTTTTATTTAAATTAGAATACGCAGAGAAGTTTGCTCGCTCTTTTATTTCACTCCCCCGTTTGAATTGATTGGAGTTTCAGAATCTAATTTAATTTGATTAAAGAACATTAACTCTGCTGAGTCAAATTTGAACTTCTTTGAAGCAGTTCACACCTATGAGAAATAAGGGAATGTTACATGTGTTCTGTGTATATATTGTCCCCTGTATGTGTCATCCATCATTTGTTTAGAAGGAGATTCAGAGATGGTCTGTTCACATTAGTAAATGTATTTACAGTTACAGTGTTTTGTGCATTGCGTGTGCTTGTAAAATGTCTGCTCGTCACTTTAAAGCACATGTGTGTGTGTGTGTGTGTTGTCCAGCTTTACAGGACAAAGCTCATGAGCTGAACGCCACTCTGGGCTCGAGGGATGGGGCTCCTGAGAAGAGCGTGAATGAGATGAATGATGAAATCCAAGCCATGCATGAAGAACTACGGAGACGCCAGCTCTCCAGCAAGAAAAACATCGCTGACAAAGAACTGGGGTAAGACACACACACAAAAGTGTTCACACTGGAGTCCAGATTATCTCACTTTAATAACCAGATGTTAGTGCTGCCCACTTGTTTTATCTTCTCCATTCATTTTTCCCATAGGGATTTTCGGTAAAGATTACTTTCTGTTCCCCACTGATTTCCATAGTATGGAGAAGAAGAAGAAGAAGAAGAAGAAGAAGAAAATAAAAAAAAACACTATTCAAGTCAATAGGGACAAACTGAAGGTGAACTATCCCTTTAAACGATTAAATGCCTTGAACCGAACCCAACCAACCAGTTAAAAGCAGGATCACTAAATTGCTTTATTTGAAGCAAAAATCGGACAAAAATACAAAGACATAAGACCATGTACTTCACAGCTTTAGTGAGGGAAAGAACTACAATCCCAGGAAGCAAGTAAGCAAAACAATGGATAATTATTTATTTAGTTAGTTGTTGATTGTATATATAGTAACTTGAAAATATGCATATGTAAACAAATATGTACGTTTAATGACAGCATAGTGAGATTGATGTTATAATATAATATTATCGTTATAAATTATATATGATTATGTGATCATACTGGTTGATTGGTGGATGTTTCTGTACAGCATCATGGGTAATGTAGTTTTTTCATAAACTCAACTGTTAAATAGGAATATTAAAAAAATAAAATAAAATAATTTGTAATTATTAAAATAATGTGAGTTGATGTTTTCAACACCATCGTATTCCATCGATGAGCAAGGTTTATAAGTTATCAATAAAAATTTCCCTATGGAGAAAATGAATTGAGTTTATACAGACTTTTGCGCTCTATAATGGAAAAGTCATGCAGTATTGAGGTTGTGCTTAAAATGCGGGACACAGGTGAATATTAAGCTCTCATAACAGACAGCGTTGGGATTTGTTGCAAAGTGTTTTAATGCTGCATACTGTTCATAAGTAAAGATCACATGAATGTTGCTCAGTTGGAGAACCACAACAAACCTCCTTCATACTGAGCACTCAAAGCTAAGCAGCGCTGAGGACGCCATTCAAGCTCACAGGTTGGAATAATTGTTTTGGTGGCATTATGTTTCTCATCGTATTTTGTGGTTCATTGGATCACAGCTCAAATGAAGAAAGTTTCTCTTTCTTATGTAAAATCTTAATGAACTAATTAAAAGTTGCCCGAGGTTGGGCGGGGGAGGAATATTATTCCAGCCTAATCAAATTACTTCTGTAATGGATTCCAGCATCTGTAGGGCCATGAGAGAACAGAGAGAGACACCCAGAGGAGGACAGAGGGAATGAGTCCGAGCTCGAGTAAAGCTGGAGCACACAGAACCGGTTAAAGAGTGGCCAGTTCCACTTCATTAGGTGGTTTACAGGTGGATTAAGTGTGAGCGCATCGCTAAGACAAAAGATGTCATACAAAATACAGTATTCAGCTCTGATTGTAACATCTTTGTTTAAGTCGTAGGTATTTATTTATCAAGGAATAGTGTGTGCAAAAACATAAATTCATCAGTCATGTTCTGATTTATTCACACTGTGAAAGTTGGTGGCCTTAATCTGTCAATCACCATATAATGTAATCTAATGTAAATTTGAAGTCTGTAGATTTTTGTTTTTGAATTAAGTCATTTAATGCTAACCAAGGCTGCTTTTATTTGATCAGAAATACAGTAAAAACAGTAATCTTGGGGAATATAATTACCATTTCAGATAGTTTAGGTGAATATCTGTTAAAATAAAATGTATTTCTGTGATGTGCAGCTGTATTTTCAGCATCATTCCTCCAGTCTTCAGTGTCACATGATCTTCAGAAATCATTCTAATATGGTGATTTACTGCTTAAGAAGCATTTCTGATCATTATCAATGTTGAAAATTGTAGTTTCAGGATTGTTTGATGAATAGAAAGTTCAAAAGAACAGCATTTATTTATTTTTAAGGTGGCGCGGTTGGGTCGTGGTCTGGACGACTCCATCCCTAAACTGCTGCTGAGAGCGGAGGACCACGCCAGCCAGCTCAACGATTCTGCTGCCATACTCGACACGTGTGTGTGTGTGTGTGTGTGTGTGTGTGTGTGTGTGTGTTCCGTGCAGTTTCCAGATCAAATAAACACTAGAGGCAATAAAACACCAACAACTGTAATTCCTTTTTAAATAAATAGTGATTACAAGGGGCAGATTATTGATTAATGTAGACTTTTTTAGCATGCAGTGCTATTTTGTGAGATCAAAATACATGCTACACGAGTTGTGAAATGTAATTTTTTTTTTCTTTTCTTTTTTTGCATCACATAACCAACTCTTTGTGAAGCTTTTCTGACACCATAAACACTCGCTGCAGCAGTGCACTTGTGATGTGAAGCACTCAGATACCTCTAAAAAGTCCTGTGAAATACAGGTCACAATAATAGAGCTCAAAAACTTGCAGAAACAAGATCAAATGGCATGGTTGCATCAGTGTAGGGTTTACTGTAGGTGCTACATTATTTACTATATATTGAGACAGGGTGAAGAAGTACATGACACTAGGATCAAGGTAAGTTCCCCAAAGGGTGGATTTTACTGTCAACCGTGCTCAGTGCTCGGCTCCTTCAGTGCGCAGTGCTGTGTGGGTCCGTGAAGTCCGTGTCCTTTGGGGCTGGCGGTCACACGCTGCTGTCTGGAGGGAGACACAGAGAATTATTAGCCAAGTCTTTTGGAGACATCTCTCACCTCTGTCACGCGTCTCCTTCTCGACAGTCGCTGCCGTCGCTCCGCCGAGGTCAGCTTTCGGCTCATATAGATGATCGGGTGTTCCTCACCGTCGAGGACCTGGGAGAGGACGGCTCCCAACCCGGTATCGGATGCATCCGTTTGCAACAGGAAGGGGCAATTGAAGTCGGGGGCCCTGAGCATGGGCTCGGAGGTGAGGGCCGCCTTCACCTGCTGGAATGTGCAGTCCGTCTCTGGGTTCCATGGGACCTTCTCTGGTTGCCCCTTCCTGGTCAGGTCTGGCAGGGGAGAGGCTAAGGAGGAGAAGTTAGGGATGAAACAGCGGTAATATCCCACCAACCCCCAAAAGGCCTGTACCTGCGCTCTGGTGGTGCGCGGCCCACTTGGTAGTTGATGTACTTGGCTTCGGTGAGGGCCAGGTGACACTTACGGGGGTTGGCGATCAGCCTAGCCTGGCGGAGTTCCGACAGCACCTTCCGCAGCTGCTCCAGGTGGTCCTCCCAAGTCTCGGAATGTATGACTACATCGTCCAGGTTTGCGGCGGCGTAGGCCTCAGGAGGATGTCCATTAGCTGCTAGAAGGTGGTGGGAGCCCGATGCAGGCCGAAGGGTAGGACCTGGTATTGCCAGCGGCCACTAGGGGTCGAGAACGCCGTCTTCGGCTTGGCCTGCTAATTCAGGGGGACCTGCCAGTAGCCCTTGGTGAGGTGAGGGTCAAAATGTACTGGGCCCTTCCCAGGCGATCCAAGATTTCATCGACCCGTGGCATTGGGTAGCCGTCAAACTCCGAGACTTCGTTCAGGCGGCAAATGTCGTTTCAAAAGCGGAAGGTGCCATCGGGCTTTGGAACCATGTCAATGGGACTGGACCAGGGGCTGTGTGATGGCTCAATGGTCCCTAAGCTCAACATCTCCTGTACCTCGTCCTCAATGGCATGTCACCGAGCCTCCGGAAAATGATAGGGCCGCTGCCGGACGATCACTCCGGGTACTGTGCAGATATCGTGCTTGAGTACTTGAGTCCACCCTGGCTGGGGAGAGAACACATCGGTGAACTGACTGACCAGGTGTTGCAGCTCCGACTTTTGGGTGGCCGAGAAATGGGGATCCATGTCCACAGCCATGGGAGGTCGATGCGCGAGGGACGCAAGCTGGGGTCCGGCCCCGACCCAGCGCTTCAGAAGGTTCACGTGGTATAGTTGGTCCTCTCTGCATCTTCCGGGCTGCCAGACTCGGTAGGTGATGGGGGTGATCCTTTCCGTGACGGTGTAGGGACCTTGCCAGTTGGCCAAGAATTTACAGGCAGCCTTGGGGACTAGGACCATGACGTGGTCTCCTGGCTGAAACTGCCATGGCTGGGCCGCCCTGTTGTAATGTCATTGCTGGGCTTTGACCAGGTGCTCTCGGACGATGGGCATGACCCTGTCGATCCTCTCCCGCATCTCCCGGATATGCTCGATTGTGGAGCGGTGGATGGCTGGCTGCTGTTCCCAGGCTTCTCGGGCGACATCAAGCAGGCCGCAGGGCTGTCGGCCGAAGAGGAGCTCAAAGGAGGTAAACCCGGTGGAAGCCTGGGGTACCTCCCGGCAGTGTTGTAGTCGAGTCACCAACTGTCGAGTCCGAGTCGAGTCTCGAGTCCCAGTGTTCGAGTCCGAGTCCAAGTCTGAGTCACCAAAGAAGAGTCCGAGTCGAGTCCAGGTCGAATCACCATTACCAGAGTTTGAGTCCGAGTCGAGTCTCGGGTCCTGAATTTGATTATTATTTATTTATTTTTATTTATTTATTTACATTTTTTTTTTGAGGAAACGATAGCAACCATGGCATTGGTATTGGTATAGGCATTGAAGTCCATTATATGAAGAAAACATCCTGAAATGTTTTCCTTAAAAACATAATTTAAGAAAAAACACCATGTATATCCTGGATGGCATTGGGAGGAGTAAATGATTAGGAAATTTTCATTTTTGTGTGAACTAATCCTTTAACACTGTATTACAGAAATACACTCGACGAAAAACAGAAACATGAATTTTACAGGACACTGTATTTTAAAGATACTTAAAACATAAAAATCAATGTGTGTGTGTGTGTGTGAGAGAGAGAGAGAGAGAGAGAGAGAGAAGAAGAGAGAGAGAGAGAAAGAGAGAGAGAGAGCGTTTGTGTGTTAGTGACCAAGTGATTTAGCGTAAGTGCGTTTGTATGTGTTCAAGTGAATGTGTGTGTGTGTGAGGGCATGCGTCTGGTCAGAAAGCAATGTTTAACGATAAGGGCTGTTCACATATCGTGTCTTTAGCGTGCTCAAGTTTGTTATTGCCAATGTAAGCGCGCGGTATGCACGCTCATAATGGAAGCGACACGCTCGTTTTTTCCAGGCGCGACCGCACCGCATTGAGTTAAAAACATCTAAACTTTTCAGAGTGCACCGTTGGTCATGTGACAAGAACTAACCAATCAGCTTCATCCTTTCCCACAGGTGCCCGAGCGCTTTAGAGAAAAAATAAAGTGAAAGTAAAGTGAGTGACGTCAGTGAGTGTGTTGTCAAGCAAAGAGAGCGAGCGGTAGCAGTGTCTGTGAGGGAAAAGAATAGATCCTGGCCATTCTTGGGCACGAAACAGGAAAAGTGTAACCCCTTATATAAATTTTTTAATAACATTTTTAGTCAAAAACAACGTGATGAATTCTCAAGTCCGATTTTTTATATCCTCGAATCAGAGTCTGAGTCCAAGTACGAGTCATCAGTCCGCGAGTCGGACATCCTGGCGTAGTCCAGGATGACCAGAATGTGTTCCTGTCCCCGGGCGGACCTCGGCAGCGGCCCCACTAGGTCCATTCCAATCGGCTCGAAGGGCACCTCATTGATGGGCAGCGGAATCAGCGGGCTGGGGGGAGGGGTGTGTGGAGACATCTGCTGACAGGTGGGACAGGCCTGACAGAAGCGTTTTACCTCGGCCTCCAGGCCTGGCCAGTGGAAACGGTCGCGTATGCGTTGGATGGTGTTTTGGGCCCCCAGGTGATTGGCCATGGGATGGCCTGTCTTGGTCGTTGGGACTACCAGCAAGGTTTTCTCCTCCCCCCTTCGCTGTGGAACACAGTACAGCAGGCCGTTTTTGACCATGAAGTGAGGTGTTAGGTGAGGTGCTGGTTGGAGGTCCTTCCCATCGGCGAGCCTCACTTGGGCCCAGCAGTGTTTGTGGCGGTCATCCTCTTGCTGCTCCTGGGCAAAAGCCTCAGTCCCAGTCCCAGTCACCTGCTGGAAGAAGTCATAATAGAGGTTAGGGCTATGATGGTTAGGGAGACTTCCACCAGCCAGGTGCCAGGGGGCACCATGATAGTGATGCATCACACCGGTACTTCCCTGGTATCACAGTGGACACAGGTGATGGGCAGTCTGGCTTTGGGTTCCAGCCATGGAGGAAGGACAGTTGGCCGGACAAGGGTGAACGCACTGCCAGAATCGAGGAGGGCGAGGACTGGTCGGCCATTTATCTTCACTTCCGCCCGTGGGGCCTACTTTGGAGTTTCCGCGTGTACGGCACAGCCTGCCAGCCAAGCGCATCCAGGGGAGTGGGAAGCTTCGGTAGGCATAGGGGGAAACAGGAAGGGGACGTGAGCTAAATAATCTGGAAAAAAAACGTCCATCAACAAAGCAAGTGACGGTGATAGTGGATATAGTGGGATCCTGCAATCCATCTTCACTGCAATGCCCGCATTCTGCACCAGTGTGATGGGGTGAAGAAGTACATGACACAAGGATCAAGGTAAGTTCCCCGAAAGGTGGATTTTATTGTCAACCGTGAAGGGGAAATAGCCAATGTGAGAGGTTTCCGGTGCTCAGTGTTCTCTTCTCCTTCAGTGCGCAGTGCTTTGTGGGTCCGTGTCTGGTGAGGGCTGGCAGACATATGCTGCTGTCTGGAGGGAAACACAGAAAATTATTAGCCGAGTCTTTTGGAGACATCTCTCACCTCTGTGTTCGTCAGCGCCACTTATAAAGCCCGTCCCTGATGGCATAAGGTGGTGCAGGTGTGCCTGCTCTGTTTCCAGGGCGACGCTGACGAGAGCTCGGGACACACGTCACAATATGTACACATAGTGAAGTGAAATTCAGCCAAGTATGACCCATACTCAGAATTTGTGCTCTGCATTTAACCCATCCAAAGTGTGTGCGCACACACACACACACACACACACACGCACAGCCATTTATGCTGCGACGCCCGGGGAGCAGTTGGGGCACCTAAGTCGTAGTATTGAGAGTGGAGAGAGAACTGTACATGCACTCCCCCCACCTACAATTCCTGCCGACCCGAGATTCGAACTCACAACCCTTCGATTGCAAGTCCGATTCTCTAACCATTAGGCCACGACTTCCACACCAAAAAAGTAAACGCTGCCAGATTCATATTCTTCTGTTTCAGGTTGAATGTGCTTTCAGTGCCACTCACTTTTTATTTAAAACTGTCCGAAAATGTGCAGAAGCAATTTAGTGTCTGTTTGTGGAAATGTGACCAAAGACATGTTTTTCCAGTGAGCCTGGGTTGATTTCCTTTGTTTTCGCTCACTGATCTGAACTTTGATTTCTGTAGCATTCTAGCTGAGGCAAATAACCTGTCCTCCAATGCCACCGCTGCATTCAACGCTTACACCAACATCAAGAACTACATCGATGAGTCTGATAAAGAGGCCAAAGAGGCAAAGAAAGCCAGCATTGATGCTCTACAGCTGGTGAAGAAACACACACACACACAATCAGGAGTGTCTCCTGTCTGCATCAGTGACTGATGTGAAATGCTCAGCGTTTCTTTGTTTTTATACAGTATAGTTATATACATGTCATACAGTATAGTATTGGGGATGTAACTGGGTTGCGTGATTTAACTACAAAACAAATGTAACTGTAATCCGTTACAGTTACTGAGAATAAAAATGTGTAAATTACTTATGAAAATGTTAATGGTACAAATAGTACATTTTATCTGAATATTTTCTGTAAATAGCTAGGATATGTTGAATAATGTTCATTTGTTGCTTTGCCTGTGTGCTCAGTAATGTCTAGAGATGCAGTGCTTCACTCCACACCTCAGGCAGGTTTTGTTAAAGCTGTTCAATTCATTTCTATTTGTCCTGCTTCAGAGATCAAAGCTTTCCTCCTGTTCTCCGGTTATCTTCCCTCACTCCTGTCGTTCACCCTCTTTCACTGTCCTCTCACGTCTGACGCAGAACCAGTGGGGCAAAAGTTTAAAACTGAACAAGGGCGCTTCAGTGTCAAACCTGACATTATGTAACAATGCTGTGAAATGAGCTTTCAGTCCTCTCTCCCTCACTCAGCATGGAAATACATGATAAAACACATACCAATTGTGTTCAGTTTCAGATTGAATATCATTTTTGTTTATCGCCAAACAATCAGGACCATTGTTTTTGTGACTTTCTATTGCTTGACAATAACCAAAATGTTTCTTGAGCAGCAGATCAGCATATTATTCTGATTTCTGGAGATCATGTGACACTGAAGACTGAAGTAATGATGCTGAAAATACAGCTGCACATCACAGAAATACATTACACTTTAACAGATATTCACATAGAAAATGTTTTAAATAGTAAGAATATTTCATATTACTGTTTTACTGTATTTTTGAACAAATAAATGCATCCTTCGAGAGCAGAAGAGACTTCTTTCAGATATATTAAACAAATCTTCAAGGTTTTGAATTAAATGTGTGGCATATATACACATTTAAAAATGACAGTCCTTTATCTTGCATTATATTGCATTGAGTTTTTCCCCCCAATAAAACACAAATGTTTA